>NC_069007.1:11535018-11542526 GCF_001194135.2 Octopus bimaculoides
GTTGTTGATGCCGCCACCGACAGTTTCTTTTGGAATAAAAGGGCAAGAGAGAGAGAGAGAGTTTACTAAGCGATAGAAGAGAATGTGAAGCTTTCTTTTAAGGGGAGAGAACCACTTCAGGGTTTATCATTTTCTTTTTATCATTATTAAGAGAGGTCTTTTTCTTGAGTGAGAGAGCAGATGAAGCAATATTTCCATATAATCCACTTTTTTCTTCTTTTTAAGTGTCCTAGTAGTTGTAGACAGCACCACTCTTCTTGTGGTCTCCATATATATATATATATATATATATATATATGGCAAAAAGAAAATGGAGGGGATACAAAAATGACATGCATCAGCTGGTAGACATTTTATATTCTATTATGTCTATTTATTCCAAAACAAAAGCGAGTATTATCAGAATAGATACACATGCAAAGACTGTGTGCTACACAAATATATAGTAGTAATACATAAATGAGTAAAAGATTAAAAGATCAGTTCCTTACTGAGGCCATTTCTACCTAGAGGCCACGATATCCCCAATGCTAGCTCTACCTCTTTAGTGTTCTGTAGGGATGGGTAGATAGAGTTTGGATGTTGATTGTGCCTCCAGGTTTCATCAGAGAGTCTAAATGTTTAGGAGAGCCGATACATACAAGAGTCAGTTACTAATAGGTACAGTATATTTTTCTTATTGAAGAGGGCTTAAGAATAGGAGCAAGACTTCAAGTGTGAGAGGAGTAAAATTTAGTAAAATGGATTAGGTATAGGAAAGGGAAATAAGTCATAGACTTCAAGTGTTACCTTCCGAGATTCATGTTATTTTGTCCAGTGGTGGATAGGTAGGTATATTCGTTCTAAGGATGAGTTTTTAGGAAGGGTTAATTTGGGCAGTGGTTCTTATTTTGCTTACATAGAAATACACGTTATGTTTGTGTTTATAGTGGTGGGTTTGAAAGTATGGTTAGAAAGTATGGTCCGTGTTTCAGAGGTGGAAGTTGATATATAGGATGTCAGTTGGTACTAAAGAGAGTATGGCACCAGGTGGTGACCAAAGTATGGTGTTCGTGTTCGTTGTTTTTCTTTTCTTTTGTCCAGAGGGTTGCAAACCTGGAAAAGTGGATATCAAATGATGATGTTGATGTTTATTTTATTCTTACATACATTAGAGCAAAACCACATATTTGTAGTTTGGGGAGGACTTAATCAATTCTGTGCTTAACTGGCTCTTGGTTTATCTTTGTGTGGACCCTGGAGTGTGGTCAGGTAATGATGACCTTGGCATGGTTTGAACTCATTAATATATTTGGATTTCTACGATTCCTGTTACACTTTCTTTGTAAATTTATCATAATGCTATCACTGTTTAAAACCAAAATCTATACCCCCAAACAGATTACACATTTATAGATAGCCAGCCTGGACCACTGAGAAATGTTTTCATGTAGTATGTAGAGCTATATTAGTGCTTGTTAGAGATTATGAACTCCAGAACTTACAATTGGCCTGACCAGCCATCTGCTGTGTTATAACAATCTATCTCATTATATGATATGTTCAGTTATCAAAAGCATGTTGTTCCAACACTCGTTAGAGAAAATAGCTTCTTACTCTATTTTGGTATTCAAAAAAAGAATTAATTGATCAAGAGAAACCACAACAAAATACTAATGTTGTATACTGTAAAATAAATCTTAGAAAAATAACAAAATATTAACATAAACATGAACATGTCTTCGTACAAAACATATCATATTTTAAAAGAACATTTTTAGTAAACATCTTGTTACAAAATATATTTTGTACTGTGTTACAAGGCATACTTTAAAATAATTATTCACTGATTGTATACAGTGTTCAGGTGCACTACAAGACATTAGAAAAAGTAACAAAAGTGCATGAACAGTATATAGAATAATGCACTGGAAGTGAACAGTGGAGGAGTCATTCAAGAAAAGGAAGAAAAACAGGTGAGGGTACTAGGTGTACTGTTGGCAAGTTTCAGGAAGGATGTAGTGTCCCCTGACAGCCTACAACTGATGCAGGTAGTTTATTCTGTGTCAGCAATTCAGGGATCTTGATTCACACAAATCGAATCAAAAGACATCCCCTTAAAATATACCTTGTTACAGAGAAAATCTTGTTATAGACCATATCTATGTAATTTACTACAAAATATATTTTGCCACAAAAACGTCTTCTTGAAAAGAAACTCTCTCTTTTACTCTTTACTCTTTACTCTTCTACTTGTTTCAGTCATTTGACTGTGGCAATGCTGGAGCACCGTCTTTAGTCGGGCAAATCGACCCCAGGACTTATTCTTTGGATGCCTAGTACTTATTCTATCTGTCTCTTTTGCCGAACCACTAAGTTACGGGGACGTAAACACACCACCATCGGTTGTCAAACGATGTTGGGGGGACAAACATATACAAACACATACATATATATATATATACATATATACGACGGGCTTCTTTCAGTTTCCGTCTACCAAATCCACTCACAAGGCTTTGGTCAGCCCGAAGCTATAGTAGAAGACACTTGCCCAAGGTGCCATGCAGTGGGATTGAACCTGGAACCATGTGACTGGTAAGCAAGCTACTTACCACACAGCCACTCCTGCGTCTAACTTTTAGAACACAAACTTTTAGAACAAAATGTGAAGACGAAATGACCAGGGACCAGGAGATGTGATTTGCTGTACTTGATAAGACATGTCAAGCTAAATAAAAGCACTGTCTTCCACACGTACAGGCTTCTCCTTTCAGGTGCCAGTGCCACTTAAAAACCACCTGTGCCAGTGCTGCATTAATGCACCTGTGCTGATGTTACATAGATGCATTCATGCTGGTGTCGCTTTAAAAGGCAACATTAGGAAAGGCATCCAGTCATAGAAACCATTCCACAACAGACAGTTGGAGTCTGGCCAGCAGATGTTGTTACACATTGCTGGCCACAGTGCACTTTTGCGTTGTTTTAGCCTTCAAAAGACATTGTCCCATTGGCTAGGCAAGCAGGCCAACATTCTCCCACTGATCAAAAGGAGGAGTAGAGCAACGTGAAGTGAAGTGTCTTGCCCAAGAACACAACGCACTGCCCAATCATGGAATCGAACCCATGATCTAGCAATCATGAGTGTAAACAGCCTAACCACTAGGCCACACACCTTCATCTATATGTATGTGTGTGTGTGTATACATATATATACACACACACAGTACAGAACTAAAGTAATACAAAGCAAAATAACAATAAACAAGAATATATATTCGATATCAATAGAATCTTTATTGCCTGAAATTTTCAAATTTCATTCTGGTTGTGACATTATTAACCCTTATAAAGATGGCTCGATCTGTTAGCCTGCCATAATTCTACTGGAAACAAGATCAGGCTGATATCTTCAAGAATATCTATAATTTTCTTTGTCGACCAAGATTCAGATATTTTATTTCCAGAGTTTTAAATAATACCCCTCTTTCATTCATTTTGAATTGTGTCGTAAAAATGATTTCACCTGTTTTAGTATCTAGAAGCCTCAACGAGTTTCATGTCCACAGGGTTAAATTATATTTCGTTCCTATAAGGAATAAAACTGGAATGGAATGGAATTGTGGATATACTTCAATATCTTTCTTCATTACCATTGCTTCCTTCACCACTCTCATTGTTATTATTATCATCATCATCATCATATTCACTATCGCTGCCACCACGACCACCACCATCATTACCACTGCCATAATCATCATTCACTGCCATCACCATCACCACTAACACCACCATCATCATCTTCACTGCAATACTTATCATTACCGCCACCACCACCATCATCACCACCACCACTATCTCCATCAACATGCTGTTCTCTGTCCTAGCTGTCCATGGGTCGCCTGTGTCATCTCTAGTACAGTGTCTTGCTATTTATTGTAATCATGTCTCATCTCCTTTGTAAACTTCAACTTCCTGAGATCAAATTTCACTGCTTCTTCTCATATATACTTCTTTGGTGTTTCTCTTCCTCTCATGTTGGTCACTTCTTGTTGCTTCCTCACCCAAATCTCATCCTCCATGTACACCTCACATGTTTCCTCCTGCACAGTCTTTTCCCCTGCATGCTTCTTCTTACTTGTGATTTATACCTAATCTTTCTCTCAGTTTATTTGTCCTCTGTTGTCCATGTACACCAGTGGTTCTCAACCAGTGTCCAGATGATCCTTTGGAGTCTCAATGGCCCTTGGGGGTCCACATTGCCCTTCTTCGTCTCTATTGCCTTTCCGGGTGATCTGCATGGTCCTTGGTGGTCCATATTGTCCTTGGGGTCCATATATATATATATATATATATATATATATATATATATATATATATATATATCATTATAACATGGGATTGGCTATAAGCCTCTCCACACGTTGGGAAAATAGATGTCAAAAGACGCTGTTACCACCTTAAAATCTCCAAGAATAACACACTGGCTTGTAGGCGAGCAAAACAAAGATAATGAATTAAACTTTTGGTTAACCGTGTACAAGATCCTGTTTCAAGCTTAAAGTAAAAAGAACTATTGCTCACTGCTCTCATCAGCAATGATATTCCATAGTATAAATTTATGAGTATCCACACATACGCATACGAGCAGCATCATCGCACAGCCAATAAATGTACACACTCGTAGAAATACACAGTAAAGTAGAATTCACAGGACTCTTTTACAACCATGTGTAGTATGCAGTAGTTTTTATTTCCGCGCTGCCCCCCTGGTAAAATCATTAATGATTTTTACCCTTCATTATCATATATATATGTGTGTGTGTGTATATGTTTATATGTCTGTGTTTGACAACTGATGGTGTGTTTACGTTCCCGTAACTTTGCAGTTTGGCAAAAGAGACTGATAGAATAAGTACTAGGCTTACAAAGAATAAGTCCTAGCGAAGGTTCATTTGACTAAAGGTGGTGCTCCAGCATGGCCACAGTCAAATGACTGAAACAAGCAAAAGAGTAAAAGAATACATACATATACATGTATACACAAGAGCAGTATAAAATATACAGCCATATGATATAGGGTTATAGAAAATTATGCTATATAAATTAGTACGATATAAGATGGTGTATATATTTATGTGCAACAGTGTTTTGTATATAACAGTGTGTATATATTTGTAAATGTTCTACTTGAATTGAATTCATTTTTCCATCGAACTTATCTCAGTTTTTTTCTGATTTACTTTAATTCCCTTCTTTTGACAAAGAATATGACAATGAAAGGTCACACACACATGCATATACATATATGCACATAGTGTCTACATACATACATAAATATACAAGTATGTACTCATATATACATTTATTTATGTATGTGTGTATATATATATATATATATATATATATATATACACACATTCTTTACTCTATTTGTATAGAAATGTTTTCCATAGAATTTTCAACAAGATTTAATGTGGTAATTCTCAGTAATTCCAACACAAAAATAATTTTCTTTCTTTCCTTCTTTTCCTTGTATTTTTTTTTTTAAGTTTCATTTATTTACATATTTATTAATTCATTTCTCAACTTTATTTATTTACCTTTTTTTAATTTTTTTTTATTTTTTATTTACGTTTCTTTTCAATGGAGCAAATAAAGTATTTCTTTACAACTCTTTCACTGAATGTGATTAACTCTTTCTCTTTTGTTTGCAAACTTCTTCTGTGACCGATTTATTTTACAAGTGACTCAGTCAAAGATTAAGTTTATTCTGCTAATACAAATGTAGCACCTATTTGGCTTAGGCAGCGAGAAAGAGTATGTATATATACACATATGTATGTATACATACATGCATCCATCAATACTTACATACATACATTTCTCTTGGCACTCCATCGCTTACGACGTTGAGGGTTCCAGTTGATCCGATCAACGGAACAGCCTGCTCGTGAAATTAACGTGCAAGTGGCTGAGCACTCCACAGACACGTGTACCCTTAACGTAGTTCTCGGGGATATTCAGCGTGACTGAGTGTGACAAAGCTGACCCTTTGAATTACAGGCACAACAGAAACAGGAAGTAAGAGTGAGAGAAAGTTGTGGTGGAAAAGTACAACAGGGTTCGCCACCATCCCCCTGCCAGAGCCGCGTGGAGCTTTAGGTGTTTTTGCTCAATAAACACTCACTACGCCCGGTCTGGAAATCGAAACCGCGATCCTATGACCTCAAGTCCGCTGCCCTAACCATTGGGCCATTGCGCCTCCACATACATGCATATGTATGATGGGGTACTGAAAGGTTCCTGGCTGTAAGGGTATCATGAAAGGCCTGGATGGAGGCCTAACCTTCTAAGTTCTTTTACAGGGTTTCAAAAAACTGAAGGACTGCTGTAATAAGTGTGTGTATCTGAGAAGGGGATATGTTGAATAAAATCATAATTAATTGGTCCCCCTGTATTTTCTTTTACCCAAAGCCAGGAACTTTTCTGCACTCCCTCATACATACATAAGTACATACATGCAACGCTAAATTTGCCATTGTGCTTAGGTGTTCTTAAGCACAGGGCCCTGTTGACTAGGGGGTAGGGGGCATCTTCCTGTCCCCCAAAATCTTTTACAATGAATTGCTTGAGCATGTATGCTTGGCTGTCCAAGTAAGGGACCTCATAACTTAACTAGCACAGAGCCTCATTTGTCCTAAATCTGGCACTGCATGCATGCATACATGCATGCATACATACATACAAACATGCATACATACATACATACATATATTACTGGGGCCCTGGGTTATGTAACACACTACCTAATGCCAATTAGGCTTCTCAAAACCAGAAAGGATAAAGTTATTTCGAAGACTACAGATCCAATCCATCACTGGAACTGTAAAAATCTGTGAAACTTTTCAGAAGTTTATCATTTAAATATATATGAGCATGTCTAGATACGCAACTATATGCATGAGAATACATACAGAAAGCAAAACATATAAATCAGAACATATACATATGTACATACATACACACAAACAAAAATACCCTGTTGTTGATGTTGAAATTCCATTGAAGGAGCCTAGGATCTACGTTAGAAATTAGTTCTTTCTCTATTGGCAAGAAATCTTGAAATAAAACTGAACAATAACATACATAGAGACACGCACATGCATGCACACTCACTGTTTATATAAATGGGGCCAGAGAAAAGGGCCTTTGGACCAGCTAAAAACAAGAATCACACTCTATTGTATCAAGCACTCCTTCTCCAGATCATTAGCCAACAATGTATGTATGGTCGTCGTCGTCGTTTAACATCCGCTTTCCATGCTAGCATGGGTTGGACGATTTGACTGAGGACTGGTGAAACCAGATGGCTACACCAGGCTCCAATCTGATTTGGCAGAGTTTCTACAGCTGGATGCCCTTCCTAACGCCAACAACTCAGAGAGTGTAGTGGGTGCTTTTATGTGTCACCTGCACGAAAGCCAGTCAGGCGGTACTGGCAACGGCCACGCTCATCTCGCTCACAA
>NC_069007.1:11543147-11544529 GCF_001194135.2 Octopus bimaculoides
ATATATATATATATATATATATATATATATATATATATATATAAAATAAAGCTGCTTTCTGAGTCGTATACACTAATCTGGTCCATCACAGGAAATATTCATTTCCATCAGCTTAGTTACTGAAATAATGTGAAATGAAGTGTGTTGCTCAAGAACACAATGCACTGCATAATCCAAGAATTGAAACCACAATCCCATGAATCTTGTGGTTAGTAGTCTGCGCTCTTAACCACTACACCATATGCCCATGAGCATATGGCATAATAGTTAAGAGTGCGGGCTACTAACCCTAAGATTCCGAGTTCAATTCTATGCAGTGACCTGAATAATAATAATAATAACATTGAAAAATACCTTAGGAATGAGAACCCAAGTTCGAAATTTCCCCAAGTCACCTGATGAAGGCTGGAGGGCCGAAACATTGTGTTAACAACAAACAAGATGAGGATGAATATCCGTCAAATATAAATAATGTAAATAATTCCTCATCTCTTAAATATAGAACTGTAGTAGTAGTTCTTGCCGTGTAGCCTCAAGTCATCTCTGACTGAATAGACTTGAGAGTCACACTCGCTTGTGAGTGTCATTTATATTTTTACATGAAATATTAATAAACGACAACAGATTAAAATTATTAATAAATAGATAATTATTATTGATTATTAATAAATAGATAATTATTATTGATTATTCTGTTGTAAAAGGTAGAAAGCTGGCAGAGCTGTAAGCATCCCAAGGAACAATGCTTAGAAGCATTTCATCCATCTTTACATTCTGAGTTCAAATTCTGCCAAAGTCGACTTTACCTTTCATCATTTCGGGGTCGCTAAAGTGAGAACTATTTGAATACTGGGGTCAATGTAATTGACTTACCCCATGCCCTGAAGTTGCTGGCCTTGTACCAAAAGATGAAACCATTATTATGCTGTTATAGGTGCAAATGTGGCTGTGTGGTAAGAAGCTTGCTTCCCAACCGCATGGTTCTGCTTTATGTGCAGTAAACCTGTAAACTTATGATTCAAGGCAGCAGTTTTCAACCCTTTATAATCTATTATATTAAATATTTAATATACTATGATCTATTATACTAAATATTAAAACACGATGGCTGTGTAGTAAAAGGCTTGCTTCCTAACCACATGGTTCTAGGTTCAGTCCCGCTGCGTGGCACCTTGGGCAATGTAAATAATGTAGTCTCAGGCTGACCAAAGCTTTGTGAGTAGATTCTTTTACTTGTTTCAGTCATTGACTGCAGCCATGCTGGAGCACCGCCTTCAGTCGAGCAAATCGATCCCAAGATTTATTCTCTGTAAGCCTAGTACTTATTCTATCGGTTGCCGAACCGCTGAGTTACAGGGACGTAAACACACCAGCATCAGTTG
>NC_069007.1:11544704-11551503 GCF_001194135.2 Octopus bimaculoides
ATATACATACGACGGGCTTCTTTCAGGTTCCATCTACCAAATCCACTCACAAGGCTTTGGTCGGCCCAAGGCTATTGTAAAAGACACTTGCCCAAGGTGCCACACAGTGGGACTGAACCCAGAACCACATGGTTGGTAAGCAAGCTTCTTACCACACAGCCACTCCTGCGCCTATATATACATATATATATATATATACATATATGTATGTATGTATTTACATGTGAGTCTGTTTGTGCCCCACCATTGCTTGACAACCAATGTTGGTGTGTTTACGTCCCTGTAGCTTAGGAGTTTGGCAAAAGAGATCGATAGAATAAATACTAGGCTTACAAAGAATATATCCTGGGGTTGATTTGTTTGACTAAAGTTTGTGCTCCAGCATGGCTGCAGTCAGATGACTGAATCAAGTGAAAGAAGAAAAGAACATCATGAAGTGATAAAGAATATTACAGTGTTGTATCAATGTTTAGCGGTCTTAACATTCTGAGTTCAAATTCCACCGCGGTCAACTTTGCCTTTCATCTTTTCATGGTCGGTAAATTAAGTACCAGTTGCATACTGAATCATCTTATCAACTGGTCCCCTCCCTAAAAACTTCGGGCCTTGTACCTTGAGTAGAAAAGAATACTATACTCACATAACTAATGATGTACTCTAGAAATTATCATAAACATTTAAATAAGATGAGAGAGAGCAAAGAAAAAGCTATGGAAATTATGTTTGTCTCCTGCAATGAGATGAGAAGTCAGTTCTGGTGTTTTTTTTTTCCTTGTGTGTTTTTGTTGACAAGTGATTCACCAAGACTGACTAATGCCCAAAGCATTTGGCAAAATACTGTGCTTGAGAAGTCCTGTCTAGCTGAGTGAGTTTGTAGTCATGACTAATGCCAGTGTTTCATAACTAGCACCCATGATGATGGCATGTAAAATGGTTGGCATCAGGAAGGGCATCCAGCTGTAGAAGCCGTGTGAAATCAGGCTGGGACCTGGTGCAGCTCCCTAGCTCACCAGTTTTCAGTCAACCCATGCCAGAATGGAAACAGATGTTCAACAGTGATGATGATGTTTGTTTCTGTGTCTCCCTGCACTTCCAGCTCATCCACCACCCAAAATGGCCATTGCTAAAGAATCCACACCAAAATATCCGTACCCAATCATCTTGTTCCATAATTACATTAAACCCCAGACAAATGAAAAACTAATTTAACACTGATTGGATTTGAACTGTGAATGTTACAAGGCAAATCTAAATATTTAAAAAAAAAAAAGAAAAAAAAAAAGTTTGGTCTCACAGATTGACTGGTTCTACCTTGTATTTCAGCTTCCACTTTCAACCAATTCTCAAATATTGATTTCTAGTGTCTGCTAAAATGGTAAAGGACCTTTATCAATAAAAAAAATAATAATATTTGTTATGATACTGAAGGAATTCTTTAGAATTCTTTAATGTCTGTATTTGTTTTTGATTTTTCATGGTTTTCTAATATCTTTTACACCTTTTAACACTATTTCTTTTATCTAGAATGCTGTTAAAACAAATTACTGCTATGAAATCAAAAAGAAAGCATTTTACTGATAAATATTAAGAAAGCAGTTAAAAATAGTTTGGACCATTTTATAAAAAGATGGAAAATTGGCCAAACGTCAGACAAGATGTCTTGCAGTGACCATTCTGGCTCTTGGTATTTTGAGTTCAAATTGCACCTGATTCAGGGTTAACTAGCTGACCACAATAGTGCTCCTCTGTTCCCACAGTGGACAAGCCTACAAACAGATTAGATATATCTACAATAGCATATTGCAATTATATGCAATAGGGGATGAAAAATGGTTAAAGGGAATAGATAAGTAACTTTTTGAATATATCTCCAGGCATGGAGAGATACATTGCTTCCCAACCACATGGTTTGGCGTTCAGTCCCACTGTGTGGCCCCTTGGGCAACTGTCTTTTACTCTAGTTTTGTGCTGACCAAAGCCTTGTGAGTGGATTTGGTACACAGAAACTGAAAGAAGCCTGTTGTGTGTGTGTGTCTTAGTGTCTGTGTTTGTCCGCTTCAACTGCTTGATAACCAGTGTTAGTGTGTTTACATCCCTGTAATACATGAACTGTTCAGAAAAAGTGACCAAAAGAATGAATAACGAGCTTTAAAAAAAAAAAGGTACTGAGGTCAGTCAGTTTGACTAAAATTCCTCAAGGCAATGCTGTAATAAATTGCATGGCTGCCATCCAATGACTGAAACAAGTAAGAGATAATAGATTGGGATTACTTCCCTTCGTTTATTTTTAATTATGCTAATCATACTGACAAAAGTATTTCTAAACTTTTCTCAATTTGTGAAACTCTGCCTCAAGTGATCAGCAGACCTGGTTAGATTGTTTTATGCTGATGAGGCCTGATAGACTGAAACAGGTCTATTGTTGCTCCCCTTGACTTTGAGTAAACAAGTAAATTATGTTCATAAATTCAATTCTTAATTACTTGAAATTATTTCCCCGTTTCTTTAGGAATTTCCTAACAGTTATTGATGGGTTTTAGGTTATACCAATCTTTATCCAGTGGGGTGGAGGAAAGTTGGGGCTCTGCATGGTCACAAAACATTGCTAGAAACAGAAGTCAAATGAAGTGAAGTAACACATAAATTAATATAGTCTTTGATAGACAATGTCTCTCATAATTGATTTTCTTATACAAATAATGGATTGAAAGATTAACTTCCTTGTCTTTGTGCAAATGTAGTATAATCTTGGATTGTGTAGGGAAAGAGGATACACACACATATAACTATATATATAACACAAATATACATACACACACACACAGAGGTAGAATAGAGAGTTATGTATGCTTTTGTTCAATCCCTCAAAGGTCTCACCATCCCCTCAAGGAATATTTTTTGCTGTTTGGAATATAATTGTCAATAGTTCTTATGAACTTACTGATATCACCTCATCTATCTATCTGTTTGTCTGCCAGTCTGTCTGTTTGTCTACGTATGTATGTATGTATATACGTATGTATGTATCTGTCTATCAATCTATCTCCCTACCTATGTATGTATGTATATAAGTGTCTAACTATCTCTCTCTATATATATGATGTACATATCTATCTATCTATCTATCTATCTATCTATCTATCTATCTATCTATCTATCTGTCTCTGTCTGTTTCTCTCCCTATCCATTTATCTGTCTGTCTACCTAATCTGTCTGTCTGTCTGTTTGTCTGCCTGCCTGTCTATCTGTCAGTCTGTTTGTCTTATCAATTTATTTATCTGTTTGTTTGTCTGTCTATTTATCTATCTAGCTATCTGTCCGTCTGTCCATCCACAGACACACACACACACACACACACACACACACAGACACACACACATAAATATGTGTGTGTGTATATGAGCATACACACAAACGATATTTACATGTACATTTGTATGTCTTTGTATATGTACACACGCAAACACAGAAACACATTTCCAAACAGGCAGATACATATATACACAGACACATATAATTAATATTTAAACTGGGATAGAATATACTTCATTGTCTCATTGTGTCTATGTCGAAATTCTTCACTTGGCTCCATTGATAAATGATTTCTTGTCATCGCTTGTTGTTATTGTTTCGCTAAGAAACTTTCCTCTTTTCATAAATTTGTTGTTGTTGTTTGAGATGGTGCTGGTGGCAGTAGTGGTGGTGATATTTCTGTCGTTGTTGTTGTTGTAGTTGATGTTGACTTTTCTCAGATTTTGATTTATTGTTCAGCCTCAAGCAGATATAGCTTTGTGGCGAAGTAGTTCATTTATGAACTTCTCGGTGTTGAGTTCAATCTCATTGTGTGGCACCTTGGGCAGTGCATGCGTATTCTATTATAAGCCCTAGGATGACCAATACTTTGTGAGTGAATTTACTTGACAGAAACTGTAAGAAGCCTGTTGTGTGTGTGTGTGTGTTAATGGTTACTGATATGTCCCAGTGGCGATATTGTCCGAACCCTCATCGCCACTGATATGTCCCATGATGACGCCAACAAATGGTGACATCAACTTCTGTAGTCCAACCCAAAACAGTAATCTATCATCATTGGTGAGTTGGTAGCATTGGCATCTGTCCACCTTTCCTGTCAACAGATCATCTACTAGTTCCTCTGGAATAAAATAGTCTCTCTTACCTGATAATTAACAGGAAAGGTTCAACAACAGGAAGAGCATCCACCTGTAAAAGTCCTGCTTCAAATAAAAGAAAATGTCCCAAATACTCAAATAAGTCTTTTGGAAAACAGTGACAACAATAACAACAACGATTCTTACATGATTCTAAATACTCTGATTGGCTGCTGTGGGAAGACAAATCTCCTTTCAGCACTAAATGGAAAGATAGTAATTTGGAGGTCTGTCACAGTTACAAGAATAAAAATGTTGGAAAGTATTTTTCAATCCAACAGTATTTCTTTGGCACAAGAAAGATTTGAGGAAAAGATGAAGAGAGAAATTACATCTCCCTGCTTATGAGAAGATAGTAGCAAATAAAAAAAAGGACAATAGACCATGCAACTTTCATCTGTAAATATTATGCCTTCTTCATCACACAATGGAAGTCTGATACTACAGGTTGGTACTCTTAGAGGATGAAGTTTTTACTCCTCTGTTTGTAATAAAGGGCCTAAAACTATTTCCTTCACTCTTTCCTCCCCAGAGTTTTGGCAGATGTTGCCCTGGAAACTGGTGCTTGTTGTTCTTTTTGCTGTCCTCTTCTTCAGGACATTTACCTCTCAAGTGTGTTTTACTCCAACAAATATAACAACAAAACTCTCAACCCTGCATCATCAAACCTATCCCCTTTGTCTCCACACTTCTACTGGACACATTTCTGGTATCGCTCCATGACCTTTGGGGGTCATTAGGATTTGCAATTCCATTTTGATGTCCCCTGACCATACGTTACTTTCCCTTAACCCCACTTTGACCATTTTCCCATAATGCAACACAGAACTCACCACTAACCATGGGTCCACATCATGTCTAATATCACTTCATAAATAAGTACTGGGGTCGATTCATTTGACAATTCTTCGAAGCAGTGCTCCAGCATGGCTGCAGTCTAATGACTGAATCAAGTAAAAGATATATATATGGTTAAACATTTCTATATATGGTTAAACATCTTTCACCCACACCCTTAGTAATTTCTAAAGTTAGTAGGTTTTGTTTTTTACTTTCCGTGTTATCTTTTTCCTTTCTTTGTAACCTCAGGTGAACGTTTCAGATCTTTTCAAACTCATTTAATTAATAAAGAAGAGATTGTTAATCATTATAACTGTTATTATTATTAATATTATTGTTGTTGTTACAGAGGTGATCTGGTAAATTTGTTGACACATCGGAATATTTAGTAGCATTTCATCTGTCTTCGTGTTCAGAGCCCAAATTCTGCCAAGGGTGGCTTTGTCTTTCATCCTTTTAGAGTTAATACAATAAAGTACCAGTTGATCACTGGGGGTCGATATAATCAACTAGACCCCTCCTTCGAAAGTTCAGGCTTTGTGTCTGTAGCTGAAAGTATTAATGTTATTATTGTTGCTGGCATTGAACAAAAGTGTTTCTTCATTTTCTTTATATTCTTTGTTGAAATCTCAGTTTGGACAAATTTGCCATTTATTCTTCCAAGGTTAATAAAATAAATTTCTGGCCTTGTGCCTTCAGTAGAAAGGATTATTTTTTCATCTCACAGCAGCAAGCTGGCAGAACCGTTAGCATGCTGGGCAAAATACCTAGTGGTATTTCATCCTTCTTTATGTTCTGTGTTCAAATTCTGTGAAGGTTGACTTTGCCTTTCATCCTTTTTGGGGTCAATGAAATAAGTACCATCTGAGAACTGGGGTCAGTGTAATCAACTTAACCCTACCCCAGAATTGCTGGCCTTGTGCCAAAATTTGAAACCTTAATTATTATTATGAAAAAAGCAGTGAGTTGGCAGAATTGTTAGCATGCTTGATAAAATACTTGATAGCATTTCATCAGGCTTTACATTCTGAGTTCAAATTCCACCGAGGTTGACTTTGCCTTTTATCTTTTTGGAATTGATACTATAAAGTACTCATTAACCACAGGAATCGCTGTAGTCAACGAACCCCTCCCTCAAAACTTCAGGCCTTGTACTTACCACAGAAAGGATTATTATTATCAATCTTGGTAAACTGTGTCTACATCTTGTTAATCTCCTCAACCAATGCTTGTCTGTTTATTTAGATTTATTTACTAAGTTTCTACCAAACACAGATTAATTATCAACTCACATCAATAGTTTTGGTTTATTTTATCTTCCCATTATTTACATTTGGTATGTAGTGTGAGTCGGTGAGTGGGGGTATTTCTTCTTCCAATATATTCCCCAGAAATCTTATCAAATACCAACAAATCCAAACTCGCCCTCTTCCCCTTGCAAATATTAATGACTCCAACATTAACATCAGCGACAATAAAACAAAAATGATGGAACGATAAAAATATTGATGACAACAACAGTCACCGGAATAATAATAATAATAATAATAATAGCAATAAAATAATAATAAGAAGAATGATATCTTTAATTTCAAAAAAATACAAAATATATTGAACAACAGCAACAACAATCTGAATCAATAGAAGGCTATATTTGATACCTGCAAGGAGAAATTTATAACAAACACAGAATTTTGTTCAGAACTGAAACAAAAAAGTAATAATTTTTAAATATGAAAATATGAATTTATAAAATAAAACTTAGAGATTTTAGAAATAGAATAACAGAA
>NC_069007.1:11552434-11557818 GCF_001194135.2 Octopus bimaculoides
TCTAAGTTGATGCCTTTAGAAGTAGGGAGGAGAGGTGAGCACTTGCCATGGTATTCCTGATGAGTTGAGAGACTCAAGATCTGTGGGGTTCTTTGATTGCCCCTGGGTAGAGATTCCCTGCATTTTTAGGGAATTTGTTTGTTAAAAATTTTGTTAAATTGTTTTTGTTTCAATCGTTTAAATGGTTTTAGTAAACCCCCACTGTTGTTTGTCTTTGTATTGTCATAAATATTATTCGCAGCCCTTGTGGCCAATAAAGAAAGAAAAGTTCTATATACGAAACTACTACTACTACTACTACTACTACTACTACTACTACTACTACTACTACTACTACATTGCCACTAATAAGAACAAACTACTGCTAGAAATAGAAGACAAGTAACCCTGAAATCATACTCCACTAACTTAAAAAAGGAAGGCCACAATGTATAATGTAAATGATGGTATGGTCATGGCTGGAATCATCTTTACTCACAATTCTGTTGGATCAGGGCTGAGCTGGGGCTAAACAACAATGACAGCAACAATATGAGTCAATCAGAGTATGCTAGATATAGTAACCGATTCTACCTCATTAAAGGAAGGACATATAAGACAAGGTGATGCCTGATTTACAAACTGACAGGGTTGTCATAACTGGAGTGTCTTTAACCATAAATTAGCACAATCAACACCACCACTGCCACCTACATCCAAACCATCACTACAACCCCTCTTTCTCCATCACACCACCTCAACTCTCTCTACTCCTACTACCACCACTATTAATACCACTGTTACCTCTACTACTACCACTATTACCACCACCATCACAACTATACTACTACTGCTACAAACCCTACATCATCATCATCACCAGCATCACTACCACCACCACCATCATCACCATAAACACCACTATTACTATCACTATCTCCAGCTCTACCACCACCATTACCACCACCACTGTTAGTAGCACTACTACTATTACCACCACTAACACCACTACAACTACTACCACCATCCCACCACCACCACTATCATTATTATAAACGCCACCACCACCAGCATCATCACTATAAATGCCACCGCCATCATCGCTATAAATGCCACTACCTCTACCACTATTTCCAGTACTCCACCACCACAGCCATTACCTCTACCACTCTAACTACCACCCCCACTACTGTGACATATGCTATTAATTCAATCTGTTACATTTTTATTTTTGTGAAACCATTTTTGTTTTGAAAAACAAAAGTTAAGAAAAAAAAGAACATTTTTGGTGATATAAATTTATATTTCTTTACTTGGCTGGTTTTTATTGAAGTTGTTCAATATTTTCATTGATTTCTGTTTTTATTTTCGTTTATTGTTGTTGACTGGAAACAGTTCCCTAACCCTGCTCCCCTCTCCCCTGACTGTTTCCCCAACCCTCCCTACACCTTAACTCCCAACCCCACCACCTGCCTAATCTGTATTCATTATTGATTTTTTATGAAAATAGAAAATAAGCATAATCGATCTGATTCGATCTGATTCGATCTGATTCGATCTGATTGCATGTGATCAGATCTGTCATGAAGGTTTTGGTTCTCTTGGCTAATTTCAGATGATGGTCAGAAGCTTGTTGAAGGGGCAGGTGCGAGGGTGTGCAGGTGTGGGAGAAGGGTAGGGTGGGGTGCCAGTGTTTATGTCCAGCCATGTCCTTTGTTTCATTAGTGAAAATAATTGCTTCTCACATCTGTCAGGAGGTCATGCCCCTTTGGATTATGGACTTAATCTGCCCACCTGGCTTTAATCACCATCATGCTTTAGGTCTCTCAAATGGACACCACCCTGGTGCAGATATTCTGACCTGGTCTCCATGTTTGACGATACCTCCCCCCCTTCCCTCCACCATTCTTCTCAGGGGCCTAATAAAGGGTTTAAGTCCTTCCTGACTAAAAGATTAAAGAAAAAAAATTGTGGACAGAGAGGAGGTCGTAAGATAGCACCAAATTGTTGCTGTGGTTGTTGTTTAAGCCCAGATTAGTTCTGATCCATGATCAAAGATTCTCCAGCTGTGACCACCCTCTTTCTTTTCCTTTTTCGTTAGGGATTGTCTGACATAGTGTATATACAGCTGGGCTATATTATGCAGTGGGTTTTTCTTTTTAGATGGTAGGGTGTGCTTTGAGGGAGATTTTGTTGTTATTTCTAGAAAGAGGGGTGAACACACAGCTGCCCTATGTTGGTTTGCTCAGGTAGGACTTAGTGGTTGGGGTATTACAGAAGCTGGGGGTGAAGAGGTGAAATTAGTTTTAGAGAGAGTTAAAGCACAAAACCTCAATGTAGTAATTAAAGAGAAATTTGGTTGCTATTTCTAGCCGTTTCATGTGACCCCCCTCCCCCATAGAGGCTCCTTTGTTTAGCTGTGTTATTCTGTTTTAATAGCAAGGGGCTCCTTTGACCTTTGAGAAACCTTTAACACCATTGATCTTCCAGAATCCCTCGCTACTCCAGCCACCCTGAGAAAGTCAAGGCAATAATGTTACAACACGATCCTTTGTGTGAAAGTTCCAGAAGGAAGCAGTCCTGGGAGTGGGTGAAGGATAGGGTACAGTGGAGAAATGGATTCAGTGACAGTTTGGGAAAGATCCTGGGTAGAGGTTGTTTTGGAAATTCATTGGAAACAAGGTTGCATTGAATAGAATTAATAAGAAACCATGGACCTCCCTTTCTCTCTCATTCACCTTCTCACACCCTCCCTCTCTCTTTATCTATCTATCTATCTATCTATCTATGTAACGTATGTACGTGTGTATGCTTGTATGTGTGTGTCTGTATATATATATATATAATTTCTTTATAAATCCTCACCTAGATCTACACTCACTTTTACTCTCTTTCTCCTGCTTTCTTTCACTCTCTCTATCCCCCTTAACAATGATGTTGACACAGAAAGTAAAACAAACAACAAAAAAAGAATGAGTAAAACTAAAACAAAAAAGCAACAAAAAAAGTTTCGTTTACATTATTTCATAAAAACTATCCAACAACTAATAATATAAAATTGACATACAGTGTCAACTCTACATCACACTGATGACGATGACCACCACCACTGTCACCACCACCACCACCACCTTCATCGCCACTGTCACCACCACCTCCACCACCACCACTGTCACCACCACACCACCACCACTATCATCACCAATATACATTATCAATATATCCCTCTACACTATCACATATCAAATATAGGTTGTATTGATTACTTCTCAATGTTCCCTCTTTTAATTGTAATCCCTCCAATATCTCCGATATCTCTTGATATCTCTTCATATCTCTCAATATCATAACGTATCTATAGCGATATAATCAGTGTGATAAACCTTAAACCTGCTCCGTTGGATAAATTATGGTGTTTTTGTGATGTCCAGAATGTGGTGGCATGTTGAACAAGATAAAGTGTGTGTGGTGATGACAACAAGGATGTCATTGATAGCGACGCCTGGTTGTCATCACCATCATCATCACAATCATCATTTTCATTGTTTCCTTCATCATAACTAATCACCCATCACCAACATCCCCCTCCCTTCCTCCTCCTCCACTTCTTCCTCCACCTCTACCTCCCTTCCTCCTCCTCCACCTCTACCTCCTCTCCTTCCTCTTCTCTCTCCTTCCCTTCTTTCTCCTCTTCTATCTCCCCTTCCCTCCTTTTCTTCCCCTCCTTTTCTTCCCCTCCTCTTCCTCCTCCTCTTCTCTCTCCCCTCCTCCTCTTCATCATAACCACCACCACCACCACCACCATCATTATTATCATTGACACACCATCATCATTATCAATGCTATTATCATTATCATTGTAATCTTCATCAACTTGCTTAAAATAGTAGCCAAATGTCCCTCAAATCACAATTACCTCCTTAATTACAAAAAGACTGATTGGATTATATAGTCCCACACAGCAGCTTTAATCCTTTTGCATTTAATCTGGCCATACCCAGCCCCAGCCCAAATACTCTATCTGTTTCATGTTCAAACCATCCAGATCTAGCCTCTCACACCGACCTTACAATGTCATTCTAAAGATAAACAATGACATCATTGAAATCTTGAAGCCCCAGGATAATACATGATTAATTCAAGACAATGTGAATAAATAAGAATTACGTTTGACAGAATAATTTGAACACCGAGGGGTTAAACCAGCCATCATGTCTGGCTGAAATATTCTACTTGTTTTATGTTCAGACTAGCCAGGTCCAGCCTCTCACACCAACCCTGTAATGCTGTTCTACAAATTAACAATCAGGTCATTGAAATCTTGAAGCTCCAAGATAATGCATGATTAATTCAAGACAATGAGAATAATTAAGCATAACATTTGACAGGGTAATCTGAATGCTGGGATAAAAAGACAGAATGGTCAAGGCTGGAATGTCTGAGATCAGGTATATCTAACTTCTTGGCTACCTACGTGCTTCATATGGTCCACAGATATGCCATGAGTTTTCTGCAGCCAGTTACCAAAGGAGAGGCTATTGCAATGTTTATATTGCATTATATCAGTGTGTGTGTGTCTTTTTTGGTTGCAACAGATGTCACAGTTGCAACAGATGTCACAGATGCAAAACATGTCACAGATGCCACCGCTGCAACAGATGTCACAGATGCAACAGGTGTTACAAAAGCAACAGATGTCACAAATGCTACAGCTGCAACAGATGTCACAGCTGCAACAGATGCACCCATTTCAGTTTTGAAGATAGTTTTAACTATTATTCTTTTCCTTGTTTCAGTCATTAGACTGCAGTCATGCTGGTGCACTGCTTTGAAGAATTTTTAATTGAACAAGCCTGGTACTTAATCTATTGGTCTCTTTTTGCTAAGAACCGCTAAGTTACAGGGATATAAGCAAACCAACACCAGCTGTCAAGTGGTGGTGGAGGACAAACACAAAGACGCACACACATATATCCGGCACGTGCCGCCAGTAATTACTCAGGGTAGGCATCTGGTGACCTTTATGTAGTAAAACGCACAAAAATACAACTGTTGAAGGCAGATTTATTTCTGCCTTTACAGCATGTAAAGAAAACGGTGCTGTAGGAATGTACGCAGCACGTGTACTACAGCACTAGTGTGCATAACTTAAATACTGAGATTGAAAGGCAGGGGTGAATTATGCCTAGCTAATCTATCAAAAAAATAGAATATTTTGTATTTTATGCATTATAATCAGAGTAACCTTGATAATTTTATTGAATGAGGTGCATATTTTGCTATAAAAGGAAAATGTTGCTATCGATCTGTTTTATTCAAGGTAGGCACTGCCAGCCTTGCCTACCTAAGCAGCAGATCCCTTATATATATATATATACATATATATATATATATATATATATATA
>NC_069007.1:11558817-11560445 GCF_001194135.2 Octopus bimaculoides
TTGCTTGTTAAATTTCTTCTAGTAAACAAACATTACATTATATATATATGTGTGTGTATATATATGTATATACATGCATGTGTGTGTGTGTTTGCATGTGTATATGGGTATGTATCTCTGTTTGTGTATGTATGTGTGGGTGTACACACACACATATATGCTTGTGCATATATAATTCTATTTTCTTTTATGATCAGTCTTCTGTAAAGAAAACATAACATCTTCATGTCATAGCATCTTCTGCGCAAAGTAGTATCAACTGTTCACAAGTCCTCACTAAATGGTGAGCACCATCTACACTTTACCATACTGAGTTCTTCAGCCTTTGATGAAACTAAACAACTGGGTTACATATTAGCAGTAGCATAAGACAGACCTGACATATTTAAATAGATGTATGCATATATATATATATATTTTTTTTCTTTTCTTTTATTTTATATTGTATATTGTATATTATATTATATATTGTATATTCCATATTCTATACCCCACATTAGTTCTGCAGGAATATAAATAAAACATAAAAAACAGACAGTGTTGGAACTCTTTTAAACAAAATAATATATTCCTCTATACACAATCATACAAAATAACCCACCTTTTTTGTATTTATTTTTACTCGCATATATATATATATATATATAGATATATATATATATATATATATATGGGTTCGGTTGACTCCATTACCCTTCATAACCTTTATTATTATATATTTATATATACACACACACACCTTCAACAATGTAACTACATGCATGCTGTTGGCGATTTCTTCTCCTTCTTTGGATTTTTCCCTTTCTCTTTTCTTTTGTGATGAAGAGCTATGCTCAAAACATCAAACTCTCTCCTTTCACTGACCATCAAACTAATACATTTCTTGTGCACATCCTCATGGTGTCTGTTTCTATTCATTTATTTTTTAATTGACTATATGTGTGTGTGTGTGTATATGTATAAATGGGTGCATATATATGTATATATATATATATATATATATATATTTATATATATATCAAAGAAGGAGGCAGAGTAAAGTGTGACATGCAATCAAAATTGGACACAGAAGTAGGCTCCAGAATCCACTCTAGCATCCAGTACAGTAAGATGTGGGGGCACCAAACTTGGGATAGACTAGATTGTGGAATACAAACGAAATAGTAGAAAGAAATAATAAACAGAAAACATGTGATATTCGAACCTTTATAAAGACATACACGTGTTTTGCCAACATGCCAAAATAATTACATAACAAGTAAAAATATTATGCAATCATGCACTTCACCTCATCAACAACCTGCCACAAACATTTATGTCACAACATTGTGGTTAGGTCCATCTATGTCTATGGTTCCTCTGATGCTTAGTTTTGACATTCAAACTTTTATGAGCTTCTATATACACTCAGTGACAAACATGCTCACTAACACACACACACACATACATATATGTGCATATATCTATAGACACATCCAGACACATATACATATGTGTTTGAGTGCGTATTCATAAATACATTAGAATTAACATCTTCTACAAAACAGTTGTCAGTTCAAATGTATTTATGAATACACACTGGAAAGTGAAAATATACATATATGTATGTATGTATGTATGAATATATA
>NC_069007.1:11560460-11567637 GCF_001194135.2 Octopus bimaculoides
TATATATATATATATATATATTATCTTTTACTTGTTTCAGTCATTTCAGTGTGGCCATACTGAGGCACTGCATTGAAGCGTTTTAGTTGGACAAATCAACCTCAAAACTTATATTTTTAAGCCTGATACTTATTCTGCATAATAGGGATGTATATTAGCACAAACGTAACGCTATACTTCATATTTTTTTAATGAGAACACTGATGAGGTGAATTGATAAGATTATGCAATTTGGCCAAATGCTCGTGCAATTTTGTCAGTCGATTTACTGAAAGACATGTATGTTTTATAAAGCATGGAACACCAGTTATGTTTGCTGTATTTTTTATTAATACTATATATTTGTGTATACACATATATGCATACATAGTTGATTTCAGTGAATTGGATACACATACTCACTTTTACATATGGTAGATTTCAGATAATTACACATGCATGCACATACACACATACATACACAAATACACACACACACACACACACACATGCATGCACACACACACACACACACACTCATGTATATATACATGCACACACATGCATAGTTCATCTCATTTAATTGTATACCCGGCAACGGTATAATTTGGATAATTGCAAGACTTTCCAAAACACCATTTAACATCAAGTTTATACAAAATTGATTGGTTAATTGTTTATGTAAATATATTAAATTTCAGTTAAGTGCAGATTTCTTTTTCCTTTTTGTTTTGTTCTGATTTCAATAAAAAAAAAATTGTGCAGTGTAGCATAAAATTTGACATTTATTTGATTTGATATCAAATAAATTGAAGAACCTTCTGTTTTCGGATGAGTTAAAATGACAGTAGGCAGTAATATTTTATGTTTACAAACAACCAATATCAAAAGAATCAAATGTATTCATGTTATTCTTACCATTTCAAAGCATTAAAGATTATCCAAAACTCAGGTTCCAGTCTGGTTTTGTCTTTTATTACTTTCATTTGTTCAATGAAATTCGTCAACAAATAAAATTTCATAGCAGCTAGAATTTCTAAAAAGATAGTTTTCAATTAAATGGTGAATGAATACTATTTTCTTGTATATATTAGTGACAGGGGAAGTATTAATACCAAAAGGTAATATTTATTCCTATTTAAACATAGATGTCCTGTTAGAACAAACTATACTGCTGTGGTTTCCACAAGAGAAATTCTCATACTGGCTTTTGATGCAAAATGCATTCTTGTTTATATTGTTAGCAGGGAGATAAATCCCCGCCACCTCCAGTACCAAGACCACCAGGGCACATGATTTCAACCTTCTTTGGTCCTGTCAATGATGGACACTCAATTGCTTGGGACAGCAGCAATTCCTCACCCCACCAGCAATGTATAGGTTGACAATGTCAGAACAGGCGCTGGTGTTGCAATTAACCAGTTAGCTTGTGAAAAAATATATATTAGCAACAGAGGCAGTATTAACACCGAGAGGTAATATTTATTCCCATTTAAATGTGGCTGTTGTGTTAGAACAAATTATACTGCTGTAGTTGCCACAAGAGAAGCTCTCATATTGGCTTTTGATGCAAAATGCACTTTTGTTTATATCACTAGCAGGAAGATAAATCCCCACCATCTCCAGTGCTGAGACCACCAGATCACTTGATTTTGACTTTGGTTTTGTTAATGATGGATGCTTGGTGTCTAGAAATAGTAGCAATTTATCTCCCCTCCCCACCCCACCCCCACACGTTGATATATAGAATAACAGTGCCAAAACAGTCACTGATGTCGTGATTGGTCAGTGAGCTTGTTAAAAATTTTTTTTCCTTGTTTCCATTATCAATTACATTGGTCTGTGATTGATTATTGAAACTGTTTCTTAATCCACATCACCATAGTCATTTTAATTGTATACGGTGAGGTGTATGGACATTGTTGTTGCAAGGGTTGGAATCTGGTTGAATTTAGGTGAAGGAAGGAACCGCTCAGGACATGAAAGACATCAGAGGGGATCAGTGAAATAAAGTTTATTCTGAGACATAAACAAGGTAAGAGGGTGGAAGGAATAGGGAACTGGACACATAATGTGTATCTAAAATATACTTCAAACATTATATACACCATTCATGTATATACACAGCTACAATACATTACTGTCAACATTATATACACCATATATATATATATGTGTGTGTGTGTGTATGTGTATGTGTATGTATATATATATATATATATATATATATATATATATATATATAAACATAATTAAGGGATCAGCAAATATTTGCTTCACCATTGTTTTTTCTTCTTGTTTTTGCCTTTGTGAGTTACAAGTGATGCTATCTGTGGAATTCTCAGCTTTTTTAGCTGCTATTTCTGAACTCCGGTATATGGTGAAGCAAATATTTGCTGATCCCTTAATTATGTTTATAAATATATATGAGCTTTTAAATAAGTTCTCCACCAATAATGGTGCTTTCATACCGATGGGCTTGGTAAAAATTATTAATTGTTAATTGATTTATTAATTAATAAATTGATAATCCTTTACCCTTTTAATTTGTATATATATATATATATATATATAGTACCATAGTACCAAATATACCAGCATTGACATTAAAATACAGGA
Source organism: Octopus bimaculoides (assembly GCF_001194135.2). NCBI lineage: Eukaryota > Metazoa > Mollusca > Cephalopoda > Octopoda > Octopodidae > Octopus > Octopus bimaculoides. Next base: position 11,563,059 of record NC_069007.1, read on the forward strand.
CCAGATACTGCAACAGCTTGGGTTTAAAGGGCCCATAGCTCTTCAATATCCTTTCAAAATACCTGAGAGACATGCATGGTGTGGATGTAGGTGTCTTCAAAACAAAACTGGATCTCCTCCTGTTAAGGGTTCCAGATGAGCCTACCTCATGGCAGGGAATACAGATGAGAGCATCAGCATCAAACTCCCTCATTCACCAAGTTTGAAATAAAGAAAGTGTAGCACAGCCAACGGTGGTGCCCCAGCATGACAGGAAGCTTTAAAGCTGAAACAAGTTTAAGATATATATATATATATATATATATATATATATATATATATATATAATTGTCTATATTAAAGAAACTATTAACAAAGGCAAAATTCAACATGAACAAAAAGGATAGAGCATTCACAGTATCCAAGTGTAATGATAACAGATGTGGAACGTGTCAATAAATGCATACGGGTAGATCCATTAGAACAAAAAATGGACAGAGTTTCACAAATGCAGATATGAACTGCAAAAGCAGAAATTTGATCTACTGCATTAAGTGCCTGAATTGCGAGGAATTATATATATAGGCGAAAAGGGAAATGCATTATTGAAATGCTCACGAGTCAACAGACAACAAATCCGGACCATCAATGTTTGCCAAATTCCATTTGGTGAACATATAGACATGTGGTCATAAAATGTTTCTAATTTTTACTTTCCACAAACTACATGACACAAGTGAAGTTGGAAGATAAAAGAAAAACGCTTTATTAAAATGTTCAAACCTATTCTGAACGGAAGTAACAGCAATAATATAACAACCAATTAATGATGTGGATTAATAAATATAAACTCGTTACAGAATATCGGTACGCCTGGCAAACGTTGATGCTTAAGAGCATGCAGATTGATCAAAAAGGTATTCTAAAACTTCAGTTGGTTGGAGCATTCTAAGTGGTACTAAAGTTGTCAAGAACTCAATTGTCAGTTAAACTTATTTGAAATCTGATGAGTATTACAAAATATTTCTTTTAATGTTAAAATATAATAATAAAAATCGTGAAAACCAGACCATATTTTAGCTTTATTCAACTGATGTATTATTCTATACACATTCACACTAATTTGAAACAAAATATACATACATACACACACACACACACACACACATATATATATATATATATATATATATATATATATATATACACACACAAATATACATATATACACACACACACACACACATATACATACATACATATATGTATATATATATATATATAGTTGCTAGAACTCTTCCAGACTTTGCATTTTAATATTTTGTTGAGGCATTGCAAAACTAGTAACCTGATGTAAAACTCAATATACACATGCTGCAGAATGAAGCGTTATTTGAGTACAGATTGGTAGTAATAAGAAAATAACATGACAAAGGAATAAACAATCATCTTATGAACTCCATTAGGTTACAGCAGTTTCTGCTATAAGATGCAGTGTACTCATTATTGCTTCATCAGAGCCTTGAATATGAAATCCAGTTTATTTGGGGTAAGAATTGCATGATGAAGCTATAGAGTGTTACTTAGGCACTGAACAAAGTGACCACTGCATCTGATAACAGAAACAGTTGTAAATGAAGTTCATAAGATAATCATTTATTTCGTTGTCATCTCATTTTCTTACATCTATATGAGACCTTATTACGAACATTTAGAATCTGTATAAAAGCTTCAGTTAACTGCTGTCATACAATGAAGTTTAATTAACTTAATTAACTGCAGACACCTCTATATAGGTGTAGTTAATGTATACATATGTGCGTGTGCATGCACAAGTGTGTTTGTGTGTGTGTGTGTGTGTGTACACATACACATATGTATACATATACACACATTATCTCTGTAACTAAGTAATTAGTTTTGCCTGGAACTTATTCAGTCAGTCCAGCAGATGAGCAAGCCATTAGACAAGTCTTCAGGTCCCAGTCAAATATTATTCTACAATAAATATAACTCTACCATTACCATTGACTACTGTCGCCCCACCCAACTTCATTAGTAAATGTTCTGTTGTTATCCATAAAGTTAATGAAAAAATAACAGGCGTAGGAGTGGCTGTGTGTTAAGTAGCTTGCTTACCAACCACATGCTTCCGAGTTCAGTCCCACTGCGTGGCACCTTGGGCAAGTGTCTTCTACTATAGCTTCTGGTCGATCGAAGCCATGTGAGTGGATTTGGTAGACGGAAACTGAAAGAAGCCTGTCGTATATATGTATGTATATATGTATATATATATATATATATATATATATATATATATATTTATGTGTGTGTATATGTTTGTGTTTGTCCTCCCAACATCGCTTGACAACCGGTGCTGGTGTGTTTACGTCCACGTAACTTAGCGGTTCGGCAAAAGAGACCGATAGAATAAGTACTAGGCTTCCAAAGACTAAGTCCTGGGGTCGATTTGTTCGACTAAAAGGCGGTGCTCCAGCATGGCCACAGTCAAATGACTGAAACAAGTAAAAGTGTAACCCAAAACCAGCAAACACTCACATACACACTCTCCCACATATTCCCACACACTTTTGTGTGGGGGAGTGTCTGCTCTCGTTTTACTGAGATTACAACCATGCTTTCATGCTTCCTTGGCTGCAATAATTTATTTATTGCAACAATTATTTTTCTACTTCACTGAGTTTTCTTTTGCTGACCAAGGAAGCATGAATCAAGGTGTGGTGGCTATTTTTGCCATGAAGTCAGGTAAACTGAAGCAAACAGATGATTATTTTTTTTCTTCAAGGACCAAATGCTTTGGTTGTTTTAGCAAGGCTTGGACTCTTTAGACATCGCACATGTAGAATTATCTATATGACATAGTCAATGGGTAGGTGGAAAGGCTTGTGCTGTGACCATGCTGGAGCACTGCCTTTAGTCAAGCAAATTGACCCTAGGACTTATTCTTTGTAAGACCGATACTTATTCTATTAAGTTTCATAAAAGCATGAAACTATTAGTAGCTCTTTCATATATATATATATATATATATATATATATATACATATATACACATGTGTGTGTGTGTGTGTGAAGAACCGTTAATCTCTACATATTTTTTTCTCTCTCCATTATTTTCCAGTCTCTCACCATTTTTTCCTTCTTAATTCTGTTGAAGAGCAGAAGCTCAAAACGTAAAAGACTTTTCCATTCTTCCCTGCTCATTGTTCCTATACCTGTCTTTGTCTTATATTTTTTGTAAATTTGAACTATGTATATGTATATATATATATATGTACATATGTATATGCAAATATGTATATATTACATGTATGTGTGTGTGTGTGCATATGTTTCTGTACATGTCTCATGGAGGATGACTCCACATAATCAGTTTACCAAATTTCCTTTACAAAGAATGATTCAATACCAAGTTATGGTAGAATACAGATCTAACCATGGTGTTGTACCACGATATCACACACAGACAATCATGATATCACACACAGAAGATCATGGTATTGTACAGAGATATCAGGTACAGAATCAAGAGGCTGCAGACATCTTAAACATACAGTCATGTGTTGTTGTTGTTGTTGTTCACTGTTTGATTTAGCTTTAAACATGTTATAAAATATCATTGCAACTTCACAGCAATGAGATCCCATCGCATTCCACAGTTTTATTAAGTTGCCAATCGAATTCTGACCAACCAATCAGACACCACTGGTCTCTCTATTGTCTGCCATTCCTAACCACTAACCGTTTCCTTTGGCTGATTTTCCTACAAGTTTTAAACCGTCTTATATCTAACTTCCCCCACACTTCACCAAACCAGCACGTTAAATTACTTTAGTGATTCCACAATCACTGAACTTTGCTTAAATTCAGTAAATAAAGTCCATTTTGCAACTGGTTGCTGCACAAGTGGCTTTCTTTATTTGTGTCTTGTGTCAATGGACCAAACATTACGGGATGTACACAGCAGAAAGAAGCAATGGCTACAGCTTAATCAGCTTATTGCATTATACACACACACTCGTGTTTGTGTGTGTGTGATGAATATGTGATTTTTCTCTATGTTTATGAATGCATGTTTGAGACTGTGTATGTAGATATATACATACATGCACACACATGGATATGTATGTTTTCATACCTTTATGAATGTATGTGTGGTGTGTGTATATGTATGAGAATGAATAACTTTATGTATTAGAATATATCTATGTATATATATCTATATCTGTATCACTGTCTGTCTGTCTATCTATCACTGTATACACACACGTGCATACATGCATATATATTTATACACATATATATATATATACATATATACATACATATGTGTACTTACATGTATACACAAGCACACACACAAACATTCTCATGCATACTCATTCATACACTGTCATGAACAAATACAAATTGCCATGTACACACCACTAGTATACAAACATAATTTACTTAGAAATGTGTGAATCCATTTAATCAACCTCTTTTGTGTAATTGGCAATATACGCGTAAGAGTATGTGGATTTATACATGCCTATATATATATATATGTATATATATATATATATATATATATATATAT
>NC_069007.1:11567925-11571278 GCF_001194135.2 Octopus bimaculoides
TATATATATATATATATATATATATATATATATATATATATACACTATTGAAGCTGAAATGCATCTTACTCCCTGAGTTTCACAACATTGAGATTGTAGATACATAAGTATATACATACGTACACATATACATATTTACATATACGTGTATACATGTATGTAAGTGTATATATCTAAATGTTGTATGCAGTTTGTGCGTTTAGTTATTTGGCCTAAAGCATTTGAAGAACTGGTCTAATGCTGTTGATAAAAATATCAACATAAACAGAGAAAAGTAACAGGAAACACAGAGAGAATGTTTGTCACCTTCACAATACCTGCATAATTGCATTGCAACTTTGTTTTGCATTTAAATAATGTGTTTGTGTGTGTGCAACAGAAAAAGTATAACAACTACTTTGTCGATAAACAAGTAAATGTGTGTGTGTGTGTATGTATATATGTGTATATGTGTGTTCATATATATATATATATTTATATATATATATACACATATATATGTATTATGTATGTATATATATATGTGTATATATAATGTACATGTATATATATATATATATATATATATACACGTACGTACATATATATATATGAAAATATGTAAGTGTATATATGCATTATATCAAAGATATTGCTAACAACCAACTTTAAAAAATATATCGTTACACATTGTATAAACATCACTTACAGTATGTATATATGTCACTGTGTGTGTGTATATATATATATATATATATATATATATATATATATATATATATTTATGTATATGTATTTATGTTTTTGATTGTTTACTTACATATATAGGTGTGTGCATGTGTGAGTACATATACATACCTATATACATTCACATATATACATACATTCATACGTACATACACACACACCTATATATATATATGTGTGTGTCTATACACACGTATATATTATTTACTGATTAATTTGTATATCTTGTTATGTCCATTGTTGCCTACTCTAAACTTTTCCCCCCTACATGCATCCCCCCTCACCCATCCACCCTCCACCCCATCCACTCCTTCCCTGATATTCATGAATTTCACATGGAGTTCCATGATGTTGTTTGCACAGACTTTGTCAATAATGTGGTGCCTCAAATAAGCATCCATGTTACTCCACAGTTGCAGTTGGGTAATATTTAACCATCCTGATTAACATCACTGTTAGTGGTGGCGCCACCACTACCACCACCACCACCACCACCACCACCATTGTAATCATTTTCATCATCTTCATTATCGTAACTGTCATCATCATTATTGTCATTCTGACTCACTCTTCATCAGTCTCAACAGAATGATCAGCACCACTCTTAGCTCCATTATCATCATCATCTTCGTCATCATCATCATCATCACAACCCTGGTCACCATCATCATCACCATCCTCATCTGCACAATCTTGATCACCAACATCATCATCGTCGTCAACATCATCATCATCATCATCATCAGTATCATCGCCGTCATCATCATTGTCATCATCATCATCATCAGGATCATGATTATCATTATCATCACAACCCTCATTATCTTCATCATTCTCATCATCCTCATCATCGTCGTCGTCATCAATCTAGATCACCATTATGGCCTCATCTACCACCATGACAATCAGTCACGTTATCTTTACCATTAATCTTCACCCACATCAGTCGAGGCACAGGTCCTGGTCATCACATTTTCAGTTCCTGAGCATGGTGATGTGTTGTTCCACTCTTTACCAACTGCCTCTCCAGGCAAAATGCCTAGTGGCATTTTGCCTGTTGCTACATTCTAAGTTCAAATTCCACCGAGGTCAGCTTTGCTTTTCATCCTTTCAGGGTTGACAAATTAAGTACCAGTTTGACACTGGGGTCAATGTAATCCACACATCCCCTCCCCCAAAATGGCTACCCATGTGGCAAAATTTGAAACCATTATTATTATTATTATTATTATTATTATTATTATTATTATTAAAGGCATCACGCAGTATCCAATATCATGATGTTGTTGATTGAAGACATTGTGTCTTCTGGGGGTTTGTACTGTCAAGTCACAAGGACCTCAGACAGTACTTTATGCAGTATGTGTGCCACTTCAAGTAAAGTCGATTTTTGTAGTACACCTAGATTGTAGGGTATGTCAAAAGTTTCCAGAGATGTTTCTTCACATTGGGTGGCGTTGAGCTCAATGCTCTGATAACAACAGGGACAGCCTTTATGTTTGACTCACATAGCTGCCACATCTTGGCAATCGCAATTCTCAGGTCTCTATATTTATTAATCTTCTCTCTTTCTTTCATGATATTTTGCTCTCCTGGCATTGCCACATCGATTATTAGGTACTCTTGTTTGTCCCTCCTAAAGGTTACAATATCCAGCCCTTCAGTGCTCTAATACCTTGTCTGTCTGGAAGTCAAAATCCCAGAGGATTTTTAACCTTCCCATTTTCATCCATTACCTTTTCCGGTGTATGTTGGTACCAAGCACCTGTTACCTCATACCCATATTTCCGGTATAGTAACCAGTGAAGCTTTTGGGCTAATTTGTCATGTCTGTGCTTGTACTCTTTCTGCGCAAGACTTTCACAAACACTAATAACGTGAGTCATGCTTTCAACCCTTTTCCCACAGGAGGAAGAGGATGGCGAATAACAGGCTTTAATGGTAGATCACAACATTTGTTCCTACAGTGCACATCAGCTTTCAGTTGCTAAATTTATATTCAAATACCATTCTAGAAAATCATTCTTTATAATTATTATACAGTTTGAATATTTTTCAGCAACAGCCATGTGTAGGTGATTCATTGAGTGGAATACGATTAATTGCTGTTTGATCATTCCAAAAGGAATTAATTATAATATATGAATGTAAACTCAGTAACTCAAAACTGCAGTACAGTGCAGAAACAAATGTTATGATCTACAATTAAAGACTGATATTCCTATATATACATATATTTATACACACACGCATAAAGGCACGCACGCACACGCACACACACACACACACACGTTCACATATACGTACATACACACTCACACAGCACACACACACACTAACTCTCACGCACACACACACATAAGACTATATTTATGTATATATAGATATACACATGTATACATATGGTGTGATTATGTTCCTCTAACTTAGTGGTTCAGCAAAAGAGACCAATAGAATAAGTACTAGGCTTACAAACAATAAGTCCTGGGGTAGATTTGTTCGACTAAAGGCGATGCTCCAGCATTGTCACGTCCAAATGACTGAAACAAAAGAATAAACTTAGTAACTGAAAACTACAGTACAGTGCAGATACAAATGTTGTAATCTACTATTAAAGACTGATATAT
>NC_069007.1:11571758-11584130 GCF_001194135.2 Octopus bimaculoides
TGGGGGTTGGTTAGCCTCTGTTTTCAGACAAAGAAGGGAAAACATTCATTTCTGAAATGTGATCAACGTATCAGACAATTATCAGGTGATTAAATTTGATTTTATAGCCTGTCACATGACCAACATTATGATGGTGATGGTGATGATGGTTCATGGGAGATGGTGTGGGGCGGTAGTGGCCGAATTTACATTGAACCGATTGTATATGCGGTTAACATAAGGGAACGATGGCCACGTGTAGTGTGGGGGGAGAGAGAGAGGTAGAGAGAATGACAGAGAGAGAGAGAAAGAGAATGACAGAGAGAGAGAGGGGTAGAGAGAATGACAGAGAGAGAGATGTGGAGAGAACGGAAAGTGAAGAGTTTGAATTTTACGTCTGACTGAAATAAACTCATTTTCTCACTAATCAAAATATTTAAAATCTGTCAATCGGTACCTTCCACTTACCACCCCCACAAAAACAAACACACACAAACTGTTATCTTACAACTATCGACAAGTGATATATTAAAGTCTCTTAAATGTTTGTAATATCCATTGAGACAATTTAATTTGCACGGAACTGAAAAATTTTACCTGGAGTGCACAATGGTTATCTTCATTGTCATCACCATCATCATTATTGTGGTCATCATCACCATCATCATTATCACCATCATAATTATTATCTGCATTTTTATCACCACCACCATCATTCTTCTCACTCATATGTTTATCGTCTTCATCTCCAGTCTACTGGTATTTTCATCTCCGGTCTGCCAGTCTTTCCTTCATCAAATGCAATTTCCTTCAACATTAATCCTAAATCTCTCTTATCTTGTTTCAGTATCCAATGGAAGTGATCATCAACATTTTCTTTCATATATACACACACACATGCACACACACACAGAGATATATATATGTATGTTATTTAATATTTTGCTTAGGTATAGCAATGCTAATAACCTGCTGTTTGAATTTTAGAATAATATATTTAGAGGCTCTGAAGAAGCTAAAATGTGATGCACAAGAACTCATCTGTGGGTGCATTGCACCTTATAGCAGAAACAGTAGTAAGCTAATGAAGTTGATTAAGTAATTTCTGTTCACTTCCTATTTCTTTAATTTTGTATACATATGTGTATGTGTTTGTGTATGATGTGTGTGTTTTTATTTGTATGTATATATATATATATATATGTGTGTGTGTGTGTATGGAGAGAGAGAGAGAGATAGAGCAAATGGCTATGGTCAGGTTGGCTGTGAAGTTGTGGGTATTTCCAGAATAACACCTGCATTTAACTCCATTTCTTAATGTATCTATATGATACAAACACATTTCACTAAACCCTGGAACTTCTACCTTTATAAGTAGGCTGTAACATCCTTGGCACTTAGGTGAATTTTTGCTACCCTGGTATATATCTGCATATGTTAGTGCACACATGCTAGTAATTTAATTAGAGAGGGGACAGAGTAATTCAAAAATACATAAAATTATACAGTTAAGGTTAAATTAAATGAAAAAAACAAAAGTATGTGCGATACTCAGATATCTATCCATATACGCATATACCTATACGCACATACATACACATATACATACACACAGATATACACCCTAAGACAGGTATATACATATATCTATACATATGTACACACACATACACATCTACACCACCATACACCTATATATATATGTGTGTGTGTATATATATATATATAGGTATATATATCTACTTGCATATATGCACACATGCACACACAGTAATCCGTCAACTATCGCAGGTATTACGTTCCACTCCCCCTCCCCGTGATAGGTAAAAATCCGTGAAGTAGAAACAGTACTGTACTGTATATTTTTTTTATTATCTTTATAATTTGTGTATATTCATTTTATTATAAATGCAAAACAATGCCACGGAAGAATCAACGTAAGCTTAAATGATAGACTGTGATAGGTGAACTGCAATATGGCGAGAGATTACTGTATGTGTGTGTGTGTCATCATCATCATCATCGTTTAACGTCCACTTTCCATGCTAGCATGGGTTGGACAATTTGACTGAGGACTGGTGAACCAGATGGCTACACCAGGCACCAATCTGATTTGGCAGAGTTTCTACAACTGGATGCCCTTCCTAATGCCAACCACTCCGAGAGTGTAGTGGGTGCTTCTACATGCCACCGCCACGGAGGCCAGTCAGGTGTTACTGGCAACGGTCATGCTCAAAATGGTGTCTTTTACATGCTATGCATACACATATGGACACCCACATATACTATCTTGTTTTTCTTCTTTCTTTCCTTTTCCTTCCTCTGATTCTTCTTCTTCTTCCCCTCCTCCTACTTGACTTTCATCTTCTCTTATTCATTTTCCTCCCCTCCTTCCCTTTCTCCCTCCTACTATTATACGTATCCACCCTCTTGATTCTACCCACCTACCCGCATAATATCTTCTCCACAGACACATCCCGCATATACACTTTTAATTTGTTCTTTTTTTTATTTCCACTTAGTATTTTCCTAACAACGGCGTCTGAAAAGACACAATACAATAGCATGCCATTGATGCTAGTCTGAGAAGGTGCCTCTCCAATGCCTAAAACTGCAAATATTGCACAACATTTCTTCTAGAATTTTTGCGTAGACTGGCGTTGGTACAGGAACATTTATAACTTATAATTAAAGAGGTGTTAAAGAATTGTCTTTATTTTCTCATTGGATTATATATACACACACACATACATACATATATATAATGTATTGGTCCGTGGTATAATTCAACAAAGAGAGCATGCCATATGGTGAGAGTCAAAGTTCATAGTTCAGCATGAAGAGGGGTCTGAGCCTGAAAAAATGTGTTTGGATTTTCAGACACGTGAAACTATTAGTAGCAACCAAAGTTATGTATTGTGATCCTTAAACAGAAATATATACATACATGCTGAGACCCCCTTCGGTCATGACTGACCATTGGATTGCACCTAGAAAGTTACCCTCTCAGGCACAAGTCCGGGCAAGGTTGTTTATAGAACCGACCTCCCATCTCCCCGCCACCAGTGTTATCTAAGGGAAAGGCAAAGGCTGAAACAGCTTGGCACCTGTGACATCACAACTCATTTCTACAGCTGAGTCAACTGAAGCAACGTGAAATAAAGTGTCTTGCTCAAGAACTCAACATGCAGCCCAGTCTGGGATTCAAACTCACAATCGTAAGCTCGACGCTCTAACCACTTAGCCATAATAATAATAATAATAATAATAATAATAATAATGTTTTAAAATTTGGGTACAGAGCCATCAGCTTTTGAAGGGAGGGGGTTACTTAATGATATCGATCCCAGTGCTCAACAGGTATATATTTTATTGAGCCTGAAAGGTAAACAAAGTCGACCTTGGTGGAATTTGAACTCAGAGCATAAGGATGGACAAAATGTCACTATGCCTGGCATGTTAATGGTTCCACCAATTTGCTACCATAGTAACAATAATAATAATAATAGTAATAATGATCATGATAATAATGATAATGATGATGGTGATAATAATAATAATAATAATTATAATAATAATAATAATAATAACAACAGTAGTAGTAAATGAAAGACTTTATGAAATACTTTTACCTTCTCCTCCAAGTCGACAATTTTTAATATCCTGATTAATCTGAATATTTTTCCAATAAGCAAAATTAATTTAGAAATCTTATTAACAAAATTAATTTTACTTTCTCATCTTTTTGTTTTCTTTTTCTATTTATTTTTCTTTCTGTTTTTTTTTTCTTTTTGCAGAGGGAGGGAGAATGGGATGTAAATTTTAATTTTTATATATTTTTTTTATTTTTCTATTTTTGATATATTTTCTTTGCTCGGTCACCAAGTTTTGAGCCGATAATCACATATTAACTAACACAATGTATGGCTGTCTGATAACGAACTTTGGTTAACGCAATCTGTTATATGCTTGCTGAAGTCATCGCTACCGCCACCTTCATAATAATCATTATCATCATCTACATCATTATCATCATCATCATCACCATTGTCTTCATGCTCATCTTCATTGTCATCATCATCATCACCACCACCACATTAATCACTACATCTTTATTGCTGCTCTTATCGTTTTTCCTCTCTCTCTCTCACCCCTCCCCCTTCTCAGCCCTCCACGTTTTCCTCCTCCTCCTCCCCCTTCCTCATTATCATCATCATCATCACTACCACCACCAGCATTGTAATAGTACGTGTTTCAAATTTCGGCACAAGGCCAGCAATTTCAGAGCAGGTGGTGGGGTAAGTCAATTACATCAACCCCAGTATTCAACTGGTACTTACCTTATTGATCCCAAAAGGACGAAAGGTAAAGTCAACCTCAGCAGAATTTGAACTCTGGACAAAATTCCACCAAGAATTTCATCCGGCAAGCTAATGGTTCTCCCAACTTGTCACCCTCGCTGCCATAATAATAATAGTTTAGAATTTTGGTACAAGGCCAGTTAATTCGGTGGTGGTGAGGGGATAAGTCAATTACATTGACCCCAGTGTCCAGCTGGTACCTCTTCCACTACCTCTGCACTCATCACTTCATTTTTCTTTCATTTATTTTGTGTTCGGTCTGCATTTGGTTTGATAGGTTTTACAGCATACACCACCACCACTACAACCACAGCTAACACCACCAACACCATCATAACCACCACCACCAATACCACCACCAATACCACTCTTGAAGAATGTACCCAATGGGATGTGAATGTATGCAGGTGTGTGTGAGAGAGAGACTATATGCATGTGTACGCATCATTGTGTGTGTGTGTGTTTGATTATCACATTTAAATGAGGATGTTGACAATGATGAAAACAACAAGAGCGTTGAAAATAGCAACAGGAATGATGATGATGATGATGATGATGATGATGGCAATGACAACCTCTATTATGGCGATGACAATGAAATGATGAAATGATGACAACAGCAACAACAACAACAACGATGATGATCATCATCATGATGATGCCAACAGGTGGAGATGAGGGTGATGGTGGTGGTGCACAGGAAGAAGAGGAGGAGGAGAAGGCAGAAGGGGATTAGGATGAAGATAATGATGAAGACGAACCAGTTAAATTAACTTTTCAAAGCCAGAAGCCTCTAAAAATTAATTTAACAGTTTCACTTGTAGGTTTACATTTGGTTGTATATTGGTGGGGGGGGGGGTTCAGAAATAGGGGAGGGAACCCCTGCAGGGTGTTGGAATATTTTTCTGTCTACATTTCTTGTATTTTCATAACAATTCCCCCTCTACTCTTTTATTCCATTTCTGTTCTGTTGTTCTGTTATTCTTGTTCCTTAATTCCTTCATTCGTTTTTCATTTGTCCTTTCAGTCTTTTATGTTTAACCTTTATCTTTTCATATATTCTTTTATTTATTTTTCTTTAGCCTTTCATCTCAGCAGTGAATTGGCTGAGTGGTTAGAGTATGGGACCAAATGCCTTGTGGCGTTTGTTTTGGTTCTCTACACTCTATGTTCAAATCCAGCTGAGGTCACATTTTCTTTTCTTCCATTCTGGGTTAATATAGAATAACAGCCTGAAATGGTTGAATGGTAGAATTCATGGAGTAGTGGATAAGGTGCTTTGCTATGCTTTTTCCAGCAGATGTTTCTAACCTAAGATCAAACCCCACCAGGATCAACTTTGCATTTCATCCCTTTATTTGTGTTGGGGATAGAGACCTTAAAACAAATTCTCAAAAGATGGAATGGTGAATTGGTAGAATAGATAGAATTTTGGGTGGAGAGGTCTTACAGTGAGTTTAAATCCTGTGTAAATATTCACAGCCAGCCTAATCTCACGCCATTGATTGCTACTGCAACAACGGTGACAACCACACTGACAACACTATCTCGCGATACCTTCTTTCTGTAAGTCCCATTTTGGTTGGTCCATCAATTATACCATACTAACTGGTGCAAAATCTGTTCCCTCCCAACTTTAAACCCAAAATATTTTAATTTAAAACTCAACTCTTGAATAGTAATTAATCTGTTTCATAATAATTTTGCTCATTTAACCCATTCATTACCAACCTGGCTGAAGCCCCCCCCCCCTCTGGCTCTGTAGTACAAATGTCTTGTTTCCAAAAGTTCTGAATTAAAATCTTCCACCAAACCTTAGTCACAATTTATGTTCCTAAGACTAGCTTAATGATAACTAAGTTATTTTACTAAATTCTTTGTTACATTTAAAATTAACTGAAAGAAACACAGAGCATCTCAAAATAAATACAGTAACGAAAGGGTTAAGTGGTGACCAAGCAGAATCATTAGCATGCTGGGCAAAATGCTTAGCGGCATTTCATCTATCTTCACGTTCTGAGTTCAAATTCCACCGAGGTCAACTTTGCCTTTCATCCTTTTGAGGTCAGTAAAATGGGTACCGGGTATCACAGGGGTCAATGTAATTGACTCACTCCTTCCCTTAAAACTGCAGGCTTTGTACCAAAATCTATATTTTACTCATTCATTTTTCTTCCTTCTCATCTCATTCCTTTCCTTTTATTTTTCCATAGAATTTCACTTACTTCTTTATTCACTTTTGTCTGTTCTGTTTATTCTTTCTCATCTATTCCTTTATTCTTTCATCTTTTTTTCATTCTTTGCCTTCTATTCTGTAATTCCTCACTTTGCCCCTTTTTTTCATTCTACCATTTCACTTTTATCTTTCTTTGGCCTCATTTATTAAATGCCACCATTTATGTGTGTGTGTGTCTGTTTGTGTATGTGTGTGTGTGTGTGTGTGTGTAGGTTTGATGTTACAAGAGAAAAAGAACTCTATGTGAAATTGCAGCACGTGTGTGTGTGTGTGTGTGTGTGTATCTTTCTAATTTAACTGTAACACTATGTACCAAATGCTCATTTCGATAATGTAGTTTTACAGCTGCACACACACTTGCACGCACACACACACACACACACACACATACACACTCACTCTATGTTCACTTTCAAAGTTCATTTGACATTTTTTTCCATTCTTGAATCTCAAAAACCAATTTTATTTTTTCCCTATAGAAGACATGGGGATCTGTCTTCATCACCAAAAGTTTGAAATTGGATCTGCTATTTATTGATCAATTATTTATTTATTATTATTATTAGTTTTTCTTTTTGTTATTTTTCTTCATCATCTACCATTCTAGATATCCCCTGTACTCCTGTTTTTTAGTCACTTTCTATGTCTTCCCATCCAAATATCAGCAACCACTGCATTGTGTATGCTCTTATATACAAGCATCTATGTGTGTGTGTGTACAAGTATCTATCTGTCTGTCTGCCTGCCTGTCTGTCTATCTATCTATCTATCTATCTATCTATCTATCTATCTGCCTATCTATCTATCTATATATCTATCTATCTATCTATCTATCTATCTATCTATATATATATATATATATATATATAATCCCTTACTATACACACACATATATACACACACACATACATACATGAACTCCCACATACATACATGCACTCACACACATACATGCATACATACACATACACAGACATACGTATATACATACATGCACTCGCACATACATACATACATGCACTCACACACATATATACGTACACACACACATACATATATACATGCATGCATACATACATACATACATACATTCACTTATATATAAATCTTTTTGTCTGCATTAGTAAGAAAATGGTAAAAACTCTCAAAGAATATCTCTACCAACACGATGCTTCTATCCATGCCTCACTTAGACCTGTTCTGTGTCTTAAACCTTTCTTTTCTTTTTATCTGACATGACAACTCAATTTCATTCTGGTCTTCAATGTCTTTATAACAAAATGTCTCTGATATAAAAACCAGATTATTCAGAGAAAAATTCCAACTTAGAATTGTAAAATATAATTACTCCACATTTTTCTCAGACCCCCAAATGGCTTTCTGCTCTTCCTTGTTTTCTCCATTCACCCTGCTTCATTTCACCATTCATTAATGTTTATTTTTCTATACAAGCAAGTATTAGAAGAGAGAAAGGGACTGTGTTTTGTAGCAGGATTTTATGGCTTGACACTTCTTATTGCCAACCCTTGTATCTGTTATTTTTAACTGGTTCTTGTATTTATGGGCCTTCTGTGCATTGTTAGCAAGGAAGTGTTCCACCTTATTGTTTTTGTAACATACTGTTAGTTTAAGTGAAGGTGTATGCCTCTGTGGTTGAGCATCGGGCTCAAAATCATGAGGTAGTGAGTTCGATTCCCAGACTGTTATGTTCCTCAACAAGACACTTTATTCCACATTGCTCAAGTTCACTCATCTGTAGAAATGAGTTATGACGTCACTAGTGCCAAGCTGTATCAGCCTTTGCTTTTCCCTTGGGTAACACCGATGGTGAAGAGAGTGAAGGATGGTATGCATGGACAACTGCTGGTTTTCCATAAAACAACTTTGCATTAGATTATTTCGGTACATCTTGCGTGTAATTTGTCAAGTTTCAGTGGGGAGCACAATAACAATAACCGATATTCTTTTATAAATTTTATTGTAAAAGTGAAGGTAGCAAATTTACTGATTCCAACTGTTACATCAGCCAGACAAGTACAACATAACACTCTCTTGTAGGCTGCTCGTTAATTTAAAACAGAGAGCAATTGCAATAATATGCCATGGAACAAAGCTAGATAGGAAAATACTGATTTCAAATTTTGGCACATGGTCTTCAAATTTGGGTGAGAGGGTGCAAGATGATTACATTGACCCCAGTGCTCAGCAGGTACTTCTTTTATTGACCCCCACAAAAGGATGAAAGGCAAAGTCAACCTTGGCAGAATTTGAACTCAGAACGTGAAGATGGATTAAATGCTGCTAAGCATTTTGCCTGACCAATCTGTCAGCTCACTGCATTTAGACAGAAAAATATTCTTTTCTACTCTAGCCACAAGACCCAAAATTTTGTGGGAGAGGGATAGTCGATTAGATAGACTCCAGTACACAACTGGTACTTAATTTATCAAACCTGAAAGGATGAAAGGCAAAATCAACCTTGGTGGAATTTGAACTCAGAATGTAAAGGCAGACAAAATACCACTAAACATTTCGCCCGGTGTGCTAACGTTTCTGCCAGCTCATCATCTCTGATAGGAAAATATTAACAGCAAAACTTCTATACTTTATAGAATTCCCCACAGAATTTGACAATTGATTATGGAAGCAATATCCATCACAAAGCAATGCTACACTTGAAACACAACTTACACATGTTACAAATGCAAATCCAACGATATTGAACTGTAATGCTCCAATGGTCAAGTTCTGACCATTAGAAATCTGTATAAACATAATGTACTCTCTATAAAAAGGGGACAGCACAGATGTCAAAATTACTCCATTTCCTAAATATTGCTTGGAATTGTTAATAAAGATGGATTTGGATACTCTATGGTTCCTAACAAACAACAAGGATCTGATATAAAAATATGAGAACTCTCTAAGGAGAAGAGATTCAATTGGAATATAGTTTCTTTTGATATGTTTATTATCCGGTCATGCTGCTTGCATGGATTTCACTGATTCTGTCACCAATCAGTTCTATTGGAATTGGGAGCCTGAGTCAGGATGAATCTCTTATTAGCTGATTACACAACCATTGATGCTGCCCCTAAGGATGCATTGCAGTTACTATTTTGGTAGAGTTTGTTGATCCTGACCGTTGATCTTCTAGAATCCTCCACTCAGCATCAACTTTAGAAACCCCATTGGCTCAGTTGAGCTCTTCTGCTGCCTCCTTAAAATCCACCATACCACAGATCCATGACTCCCATATCCCTGGCAGGGTGGTTGAACAGGTGCTATGCCTTGCCAAAGGGCAACCCATAACTATGCAGGGTACAGTCATTACTCCATGGGATAGTTTCAAGATGTCTGCATAGCTGCATTTTGATATGTAATCTGTAAATATTGATGTTATGGTGGGGTGGTTTTGTTGGTGAGAGTTAATGTTTTGATCAATATCACAGAACTTTCATAACTTGTTTGTGAGTGGATTTAACTATGAAACTACTTAAAGGTATACTTATATAGATGTAACAGACTTTATGATGTTCTAAGAAGTAATTCATGGTTGGGTGGCTTATGCTAATATGTTTGAAATTTGCATTAGTGAGAAATGAAGAGCTCTTTTATGGGTGAAGGAGTTTGGTTTGTTTTACCGAAATTTTGTATTAAACTAATTAAAGATTTTTGTTTATTCTGTCATTGGAAACCATATTCTTTATTTACTCAAAATGTTTGAGTATGTTTATTTCTCTCTCTCCCTCTCTCTCTTTCTCTCTCTCTCTCTCTCTTTCTCTCTCTCTCTCTTTCTCTCTCTCTCTCTCTCTCTCTCTCTTTCTCTCTCTCTCTCTCTCTCTCTCTCTCTCTCTCTCTCTCTCTCTCTCTCTCTCTCTCTCTCTCTCTCTCTCTCTCTCTCTCTCTCTCTCTCTCTCTTTGTTTTTTTACTCCTATGCCTTCAGGTTAATAAATACCTGGTAACTTCCATATCAAGAATTTTATCCTTGTCATGGAATTTTTATGGAAAAATGCAAAAATAGTCTCCTACTGTCTTTCTCTGAATATAATTTTATAAGACACATCTTGTCGGCTAGATACAGAAAAGTTTCTCACACCTGCCTGGACACACAAAATGTAAATTACCAGAACAAATGTCAAAATACTGTGTCCAAATTTCTAAAAATTCTGCCTGTTCATTCTCTTCGGCTGGTTGTTTATTTTATCAACTCCCCAGAAGGACTAAAGTCAATGTGACTTTCAGAACAGAAAAACCTCGAACAAATAGCACAAAAGACATCATTTACAAATACTCTGATGTTTTGTTAATGAATTTAAGAATGAGTGTGTGATGAGGAATTAATTAATGCACCACAGCGATATAACTGCGAAATGTGTGAGGAAATATGTAACAGAGAGAATGTCTGAAAATAAATTTAGTTTGGAGAGGGGTTAACTCTAGAATGATTCTCACATCCAAGAATAAATACATGTTCTAGGAGGCAATTAAATAACTCACACTCTTCCTCTCACTCGATCTCTCACTCGCTTTCGTTTTCACTCACATTCTCTCTCACATACACTCCTACATCTATCTACCCAGAATCTATCATTAAATTTGACAGTAAGTGAATGATGAGACATTAAACAACATACCACACAGCATATGACTGTATTACTTTCTGTGTAAGAATATGTATTTAGACAAGATTTTAAAATAATTTCGGTGAAATGATGATGACGGTGGTTTAACTCCAAAATTAGTCTTAGGTGTAACACTAAATACTGATTCTCACAGAGCATTAGTACACACACATACACTCTCTCTCTCTCTCTCTCTCTCTCTCTCTCTCTCTCTCTCTCTCTCTCTCTCTCTCTCTCTCTCTCTCTCTCTCTCTCTCTCTCTCTCTATCTCTCTATCTCTCTCTCTCTCTCTCTATCTCTCTATCTCTCTCTCTCTCTCTCTCTCTCTCTCTCCTGGCAATTGGTCTGAAAGGAAGTGCCGTTCTTCATAAAGATGTTATTAGTTGATGTATTACTCTAATCCACACACTTGGGCAAGACATGTGAACAGTTACACCAAGCACAATCTACTCATCAATTTTATTCTTAAACAGATAATCAATATTTTCATGTAATCCTCTCTATTTCTTATCTGGAAATATCACGGTGAGCTGGCAGAGGAAGGGGCAGTGGTAGGAGGAGGGAATAGACGCCTGTGTTTGCTGGAATATATGTATATGTATTTTCTGTGTATATGTGTGTGTGTGTCTCTATATATATACATATGTGTGTGTGTGTGTGTGTGCATGTGTATATGTATGTATACATGTGCACATTTTTGTTGCTACTATTTTTGTCTTTCACTCTCTTCCACCTTTCACTGTCATCTTGTTACTTTATTTCTTGTCTTCTCTCATTAACTCACTGCCTCTCTCTCTCTCTCTCTGTCTCTGCTTATAGATATATATGTACGTATTCATGCATGTGTGTGTATACATTCATACATACATACATACATATATAAATTTCTATATATACATATGTATTATGAAGAGAAATAACTCAGTGGCATATATTTGAACAACAAAAATGAATAAGGTGTGTGTGTGTGTGTGTGTGTGTGTGTGTGTGTCAATGATATATGATTTTCAGTCTGTCTTCCGGTTAGTTTCCAGGCAATTTATAAAAACTTCAAAATAAAACAGTATGTAAAACATTGTAAAAATATGTAAATTAATATACTACCATATGTAAAACTAAATATAAATCTATATAAATTAAAATAAAACTATATAAATTATATATATATAT
>NC_069007.1:11584140-11591297 GCF_001194135.2 Octopus bimaculoides
GTTTCGTACAAACTTCATTTATTCATGTAGTGAGAACACTACATAAAATGAAATTCCATTATGTAGCTGGGGAGTACATTTTCCTTGCACATTTTATGTAGTATTCTCACTACATGAATAAATGAAGTTTGTATGAAACGTACATACTGCTATAACCTATTGAATTTTTGTTGCTTTTCTTCAAATTTTATTCACCAAATCTCTTGATTTTGTTTTTGGTTTTTACCCTTTCCAAATTCTGGTGCCTCAAACATTTTAAGTACCACATTTAATCTTTTGATTAAATCTATATTATTATATATATCCATATATATATATATATTCATTTATATATATATGTATTCATATATATATATTCATATATATATACATATATATATATATATATAAATAATAAAGGAGTTACGACGCAAAAACGTATCTATTCAAATGAACATATTTATCTTCTTCAATATATATTTCAGTATAAAGAATTCATTAAGAGACTTAATAATTCAAAATTTCTTTACACATCTTCAGTAATAAATATAACACCAGAAAAACTACATTTGGTTTAAAAATACAAACCGTTCATGGCGAAAAAATTTCACAATTACAAAAACCGAACAAAATTTTTAAAGTTTTAGCAAAAAGAACGCTATTACCTACATGCACGCATCCGCGTGTGCGCCCGTACACACACGCACACACATGCACACTCACATGCATACACAAACAAGCAAAATTCACAAGCCATGAACACATACACACACATACACATACACACACACATACATACACACACAAATGGATATGTAGATGTGAGTGTGGCTATGTGGTAAGAAGTTTGTTTCCCTGCCACGTGGTTCTGGGTTCAGTCCTACTGCATATTATCTTGGGCAAGTCTTTTTTACTATAGTCTCAGGATGACCAAAGTCTTGTGAGTGGATTTGGTAGATAGAAACTGAAAGAATACCATTGTATGTGAGTGTGTGTGTGTGTGTCTGTTTGTCTCCCACTTCCACTTAGCAACTGGTATTGGTGTGTTTATGTCCCTGTAACTTAGTGGTTTAGCAAAAGAAACCAATAGAATTAGTATCAGGATTAAAAATATAAGTTCTAGGATTGATTTGTGTGACTGATACTATTCTAGGCAGTGCCCCAGCATGGCCACAGTCTAATGACAGATGCAAGATAAGAAATAAAGTAAAATTAAAGTGTACAACGCTATAAAGCAATTTATAAACTCATTAATTTGATATTAATCAATATGAAGGGCATTCGAAAAGTATCCAACCTTTGGACATAAAAAAAAGGTACAGCAATTTTGTACTTTCCACAAATTTTATTTAATCACCTTTAGAATGCTCCCCTTGGGAGTTTACCATCTTCTTGCAACGGTTCCGCTACTGTTGGTAACATCTCTTGAATGCCTTCCATGGAATGCTATGGAGCTCATAAATTTTCTCATAATTTGTTCTTGCAACTTAAATGGCTTCTCTTTCAGTGTGGTTTCAGTTTGGGAAAGAGCCAGAAGTCACATGGGGCCAAGTCAGGAGGGTAAGGAGCCTGTCAAAGAAATGATGTGTTGTTCTTGATCTGGACAGCTTGGATTACGAGGTGTATTCAAAAAAGATATCTGACTTTATTTTTTTCACTGACACTCTCCGTATGCACAAATTCTCTGTTAAAATGGAATACAGTGATCCTGTTTTTATTCCCATTTTGTGAGTAATTTCCTGGATTCTTACACGATTGCCCTCCATGATTTTTCACCAAACCTTCTCCATCAGCTCCTCATTTCAGATTGTGCATGGCCTGCCTGAGCATGCTTTGCTCTCAACCGAGGTGTGGCAATGTTTGAAGCAGTTATACTTCACTTTGGTCTGAGTTTTGCCCATGACATCATCACCAAAGGCCTGTTGAGTCTTCTGGATGGTTTGATCTTGAGTATCAACAAGCTTTTCGCAAAACTTCATGCAATATTTCTGCTTAATGTATTAGGTCATCTTGTGTGAAAACGAAAATCTGATGAGTGTCCACTAAACATCTATATTCTCGACATGATAGACAGGAACTGATGTGGCCTACCAATGTGTAAATTTTCATGTATGTGCAAGAAGGCTGGCATCACCTTCCACCCAAAAGATTTTGACCATGTGGGATTTGTTTTGGAGGGAAAAAACATTGTCGGATATGTTTTGAATGCACCTTGTATACAACAATCTATAGTGGGATGGGAATGTCTGGGTGGTGGTGGTGGTGGTGGTTGTGGGTTTCATGAGCCAATTTGGTTCCTTAGAGAAGAGGCCATTATAGAACAGTAGAAGAGGCAGTGAAAGGACACAACATAGCTGTGGATCAGAGGCTGGAGTGTGTCTGAGAGTGCTAATCAGTTGCGTGACCATTTTTCTGGATGGGATCTTGGATGTTTGTATGTATAACAGCATCACCATCCCAGATGCGAATGCTCCATTGTGGGCCACACTTGTGCATTCTAGAGTATCAATAATTGTTGGGGTCTAAAGTATCTTCTGTCCCTTACAAGAAGGCCAGTGATTAGGATGTGGTACTAGTTATGTCAAAGATGTACTTTCACCAGGGGAGTTTCTCATCAGGCCTTGACAGGTCATTGAGTTAAAAAACCTTGGATGACTAAGGTTTGAGCATTACTGAGCATGAAGTTGTGCACATACATTTGTAGGTCTTGTAAACACAGGTGGAGGAAAGCATCTTTAAAACTAACCTGAGATCTTTGTGATTCTTCTGCATTTGGCCCCACATAATTATCTCCCTTTATTGGAATGCATTGTTACTTCCACCTTAGCGAAGGTGGAGGTATTGTTTTCAGTTGTGTTCGTTTGTTCATCCGTGCACAAGATATCTCAAGAACTGCTGGATGGATTCAGATGAAACTTTTAGGGACGTTTGACTTCGTAACTGGCACAAACGGATTAAATTTTGGGATTGATCTGATACTGAACAACAATTCTGGATTATTTTTCCTGTTTTTTTACTTAATTTTTGAGAGTGGTGGGGTTCATTTTTAGTATTCTTGTTTGTGAGAGCAGTTGAGTTTGTTTCAGATATTCTCATTTTCAAAATTATCCCTGGCTAATCATTGAAAAGATGTTGGTGTTGCCTTGACAGAGGTTTGCGCTCTCTGAGTGCTTGATTTTTTGTTTTTTTTTTTCATTTCTTTTCTTTGTGTTTACAGAATTGTTTCTCAAGATTGTTTTCTCATATCTGCTTCACCATCTTTATAAAATATCCTTTTAATGTTTTCCTCATCCATTACATTCATGGAAATAATAAAGAACTTATCATCATCACCATCATCATCATCATTAAATGGAAACATCTTTTGATGGAGATAAAATATAAGTATTTCTGTCTCACTTTGTTTACATTAGATTCAGAAAGTCAATAAAGCTGGGTGTTGGTTAATTTACTAAATATTTGTCTAGTTTTTCCTGCTGGATTAGGACTTGTCAAAGAAAGGTGTTGGTTTTCTCATTGTTATTTGAATATTGAAGAAATATAGAATTCTAGAGAGGCGGAGGTAGAGGCAATGAAGTTTGGCTCTTGTAGGTCATTGGGAGGAGGAATGGAATTTCTTGACCATATATTTTGTGGAGGGATGGGCTAACTAACTTCCCCTGTGTAGACCCATGATCTAATAAGACATTAATGAGACCCAGGATTATTGTCCCTTAAACTCTTCTATATTAGTGTAGGCCACATTATTGTTGAAACTGTTCTTTTCTTTCTTTCTCACTCTGTTGGTGTTTTATGTCTATCTATCTATCTGTCTGTCTGTCTGCCTATCTATTTGTCTGTATATCTATCTATCTATCTATCTATCTATTTATCTATTTGTCTATCTATCTATTTGTCTATCTATCTGTCTATCTATCTATCTATCTATCTATCTATCTATCTATCTATCCATCTATCTACCTACCTACATATCTCTATCTATCTATCTATCTATCTATCTACCTACCTACCTACCTACCTACATATCACTCTATCTCTCTCTCTCTCTCTGTATCTATCTACCTGCCTACCCACCTACCTACCTACCTACCTACCTACCTACCTACCTACCTACCTACCTACCTACCTACCTACCTACCTACATATCTGTCTGTCTATCTATTTATCTGTTTGTCTGTCTGCCTTAGTCTCTGCTTCAGCATATTCTTGTCTGCAATAGCAAAAACAAAGAAATGTATATATAAACAGCTACCTATAGTCATCACTCTTTCTCTTTCATATATGTGTGTGTATGCGTATGTGTGTGTATACACCTCTGAACTGCTCTACCTACTTACCTACCTATTTATCTGACTCACTTACTTTGCTCTAACTTACTTCCCCTCCCTCTCTCTCTCACCATCTCCATCCATTACCCCCACCTCCCAATCATATTACATCAAAAATGCTATCAGAGTTTAGACTTCAGCAAAGCGAAAGATTGAAGATGTAAGACAACAGATTGATGTAACAGCAGCAGCAGCAGCAGCAGTAGCGCTAGAGCTTGAAATATCGATACTTCAGAAAGATATCACTTAGTGTGATAAGTTTAATGGTGTATCATTTACATAAAGATAGTGATTAGAATAATGGCACAAATGGATCTTTTGAAGTTAGAGTTTGGCAATAACGGTCGATTGTTGGTAAAGGATATCTTCATGATAATATCTGTGTCGTGGCGTTATCCAGCTGCATCATGACGATAGTCAACTGCACCTTGATGTTATCCTGTTTGTTTGATAATATAATATCAATGTCTGTCACAAGGATATCGAAGTCTTTGTGATAATATCCATGCATGCTCTGATCACTATCCATTCAGCTGTATTGATATCTATGTCCAGTGCGATGATATCCAACTTTGTTTGGGATAACATCCATGGTTATCAAGGTGAAATCCATATCTACTGTGATGATATGCAAGTTTGTTGTGCTGTTATCCATGTTTGCTGTTATTGTCTATATATTTATGTTTGTGTCATGTAAAAAGCATTATTGTGGGTGCTGGTGCCACTTGAAAAGCACTGATGCTGGTGCCACTTAAAAACTACCCAGTTCACTCTGTAAAGCGGTTGGCATTAGGAAGGGCATCCAGCTGTAGAAACCCAACCAGAAACAGACTATGGAACCTGATATGGTCCATGACCTTACCAGTGCCATGCACTGGGACTGAACCCGGAACCACGTGGTTGGTAAGTAAGCTACTTACCACACAGCCATTCCTGCGCCTGTGCATGGTACCAATATTGGTCTTTTGTTATCTCCATTGTCGGGTTCATCATCCAGAGATCCACCTTCTCAGGTTATCAATTTCTGCTTTAGGGATATTTCAGTGAATTAAGGTGTTACTGTTGGTGATGTGTCTTCCTGTTGTTGTGATGTTTTTGCCTAAGGGTTAAGGTTAACATGCCCAGTACTGTGCATTCCGTGCTGTTTTCAAATAGTGTGAGGTACTGTGGATGTCTCACACCATTATTAAATGTATGCTGCAGATATTTTAAAATATAATTTGATTCTTTCAATGCAAAATTCAGATATAACTACTCGAAATTTCATTACTCTTTACCAAAGAAATTATTTCTATAGAGCTGTCTGTCTTTTGTTGAGGAATGTCATGTTTGGAACTATTTTCAGTTGAGATATGTCAAGTTTATTGAGGCAATATGACTAACAGAAAATACCAATTCTGCTTTTTGGCAAATATTTTACATCGTTACTGAAATAACTATAAAATTTATTTAATTTTGCAATCGAAAGGTTAAGACTTAAGATATAATCTGTACCAATTCTTGAGCATCAGAACCTTCGTAATTGTCGATAGTTTACCAATTTACAATTAGGATAAATAAATTCAATGCTTTTTTTTCATCATGTGACAGACCAGGCTATCAGATGTTGTTACACATTGCTTGTCACAATGCGCTTTTGCATTGTTTAGCTTTCAAATGATGCCACCCTTGCTGACTAGGCGAGCAAGCCAACAATTCTGCCTGACTGAAGGGTGACTGGAGCAGTGTGAAATGAAGTGTTTTGCTTAAGAACACAATGTGCCTCCAATCCAGTGATCATGAGTGTATAGGTGCAGGTGTGGCTGTGTAGTAAGAAGCTTGCTTCCCAGTCACATGGTCCTGGCTTCAGTCCCACTGTGTGGCACCTTGCACGAGTGTCTTTTACTATTGCCTCAGGCTGACCAAAGCTTTGTGAGTGGATTTGGTAGACGGAAACTGAAAGAAGCCAGTCATATATATATATAAACTATTCTATAGTTATATACATAATTATAATAAGGGGTCAGCTAATTGTCTTGCCACGTAGTGAATTAGAAATAGATGCTAATGTCTTTTCAACTACCATAAAATTTTATGGCAGTTGGAAAGACATTAGCATCTATTTCTAATTCAGTATGTGGTGAGGCAATTAGCTGACTCTTTATTATAATTATGTATATAATTATAGTATATTTTGTATAATTTATCTCAAAGGTTTTTTAATGTACTGACTACTCGGTAAAATTATTATTATCAATAATCTTACCCTATATATATATATATATATATATATGTTTCTATTTGGATATATTTGGAGTACTTAAATGTATTCATGACTTTGCATCTACTTTTCCGTAGGTTTGTCTAAGTATTTCATTTATTTTCATTTTGTGTTCCTCGCTGATGAAGGAAGAATCCTTTTTGGATTAATACAGAAATCAGAACTGATTCAGGGATGGCTATATTTTGATGAATTTCTGTTAGCTTGCTTTCCTTGTTTCAACACATGGTGTAATAATACAAGTGGAAATATTTAATGTGGTTAGACGATTTAGTGTCTGTTTTTCAGCATATTGGCAAAGAAAATTTTTTCTTTTGCCCTTATTTATAATTGTATTTATAATTTTCATCTTAAAAGGTAATTTTCATATCCTGGTCACTGATATTTACAGGGACGCAAACATACCAGCACCAGTTGTCAAGTGATGTTGAGGGGACAAATACAGACACACAAACATATACACACACATACATATATATAGTATATACGATGGGCTTCCTTTCAGTTTCTGTCCATCAAATTCACTCACAAGGCTTTGGTCGGCCCGAGGCTATAGTAGAAGACACTTGCCCAAGGTGCTATGCAGTGGG
>NC_069007.1:11591307-11596024 GCF_001194135.2 Octopus bimaculoides
AGGCTATAGTAGAAGACACTTGCCCAAGGTGCTATGCAGTGGGATTGAACCCAGAACCATGTGGTTAGTAAGCAAGCTACTTACCACACAGCCACTTCTACTCCTATGTATATATCGCCAGTGTGTCACCATGGTATACATGACTGAGAACCATAGACTTTTAGTCTGCTACAACAATGGTATATTGAAGCAGATCAAGTTTGTTTACCATCTTGAATGTAAAACTGGAAGTAAGAACAAAAAAAGAAAACTTCCCTGCTAAATCTCGACATTACCCAGAATTCCCTTTAAAAATGTGGCACGTCTTTCACTGCTGACATACATCTTCATGAAAGAATTTAGTTTCATTAGTTTAATTCTGGCAATATTTTTCTTTCTCTTTCCTGTTTTTTTGTTTTTAGTCCCCTAACTCTTTAATCTACTGCCAATATAGTGCCAACATTCAGTTAATAATTAACTGAGAAGAGAAATTCTTCATTCTAACTTGATAAAACTTTCTAGAGATAATTACAAAAACAATATTATGTTAGTACAAAATTTACAATTGGATAAACCTCCAGAGTATCATGAAATATCTTACTGTGCTGAAAATACAAATTATCTTCTTTCTTTATTATGATTATTAGCGTTATCATCACCATGAATATTTCCTATTTTTTCCATATTATTATCATTATTACCTTTATTATTAATTTTGTTATTATTATTATTATTATTATTATTATTATTATTACAATCACTATCATCAGAATTATTATTATTATTATTATTATCATCATCATCGTCATTATTATTATTATTAAGGCAGCGAGCTGGCAGAATCGTTAGCATGCTGGGTGAAAAGCTTAGCGTTGTTTTGTCTGTCTACATGTTCTGAGTTCAAATGCCACCAGGGCTGACTTTGCCTTTCATCATTTCAGGGTCAATAAATTAAATACCAGTTACACACTGGAGTTGATGTAATCAACTTAATCCCTTCCCCCCGAGTGCTTAATCCCTTAATCCCTTCCCCCACCTTGTGCTTCCAGTAGAAAGAATTATCATCTTCATCACCATCATTATTATTATTATTATTATTATTATTATTAAGGCGGCGAGCTGGCAGAGTTGTTGGCACGCTGGATGAAATGCTTAATGGTATTTCGCCCATCACTACATTCTGAGTTCAAATTCCGCCAAGGTCAACTTTGCCTTTCATCCTTTTGGGGTCGATAAATTAAGTACCAGTGAAAACACTGGGGTTGATGTAATCAACTAGTCCCCCCCTTGTACCTTTAGTAGAAGGGATTATGATTATTATTATTATTATTATTAAAAATCATCATTGCTATTATTATTATTATTATCATCATTATTAATTATTATTATCATCATCATCATCATCATTATTATTATCATCATCATCATCATTATTATTGTTTGTTGTTGTATCACTACTGTAGTCATTGCAGTTCTTTGTTTTTGCAACTGTTGTTGTTGTTGTTGTATGCCCCAGCTTTTATTAAATATCATTGTTGTTGCTAGTATTATTATCAATATTATTCCAGTCGTTGTTGCTGTGGCTGTTATCAGTGTTACAATTGCTGGTGTTAACTTTACTGATGTCGTCACTTCAACTTTTTGCTTTTCAATTTAATCTTTGCCACCGTCGTTGTTGTCGTCATCATCATCATCATCATCATCATCATTATCATCACCATCATCATCCCCTCTATTATCGTTGTCATCCCCATCCCCACCACCATCAACGCTGCCATATGACTGTTGATGTTACTTTTGCTGTTTCTGTATTCAAATTATTTTTTTCTCCTTTGTTAATTTGTATTTCCATATCTCTATTTTTTTTTTTATCTGATTAGAATTTACAATTTTCAATAAATTTTGAGAATTATGTTTCCTTTTCAAGTATGGAATAAGAAAATAAAAATAATAATGATAATAATAATAATGTACAATGTTTAGTTTTGGTGTAAAAAATGGCTACAGCAAATATTCTGCTCCATACCACAGATATACTTGTCAGTTGCTTAACCTTAACCAGTTGAGCATGTCACTTGATGACTGACGATATGTGCATCTCTGATCATGAGCAGAAGTAGTGGGGGAGTATCATAGCCATGTGTTGAGAGGAATTCTTTGGGGTTTGGATAATTCACTTTTAGAAACATGGGTGTTTCATTCAACATCCTTAAACAGCCCTTATTCAGGGACCTTTTGAGTAAGATGGGCTACTTAACCTGAAGAAAATTCTAACTGGGCCCCACCTGCAAGGTCATGTGCTGTTTCTTTCGACATGATATCAACATGTCGGCACATATGGTTGTGATGCATGTGCTTGGTGTACCCGTGTCAGACGGGTAGTCATGATGGGTATATTGGGCTTTGTATATTTTACCCCAGTGTCACTTTAATGGCATGTACAGCTCTCTCACTCAATAATAATGATAATAATAATAATAATAATAATAATAATAATAATAATCGTGATGATGATGATGAAGGTCTCTTTTTTATTGGCCTCATAAGTTCAAAGAGATACATGCAAAGAAAAAAGAGCCTTTCACTAGAGTTTCAAGAAAAGATCTGGAGTGTAAAAGGGAGGGGTGATAGAGCATTGAGTGAGATGCTATGCAACATATGCAAAAAATGGTTTAAGAACTTTGAAGACAGACAGACAGACATACATACACACATACCTGAAGACGTAGCTTAAATTTTACATTAGTTTGAAGTATTTTTTGTATTAATGCAGGCATGTAAGTAATTTATTTGTTAATGAATATAATAATATAAATTATTTACATGTCTTTAAGTTATGAAACAATTTGTCATAATATTAGAATTTTCTTATTGTTAAAGAAAATTTCATCACACTATTCCTCTCTCATTTATGACTTTTATGAGTACTACTGGATTACTAGAATCCATATATTGTGACACACACACACACACATATACATATATAATTGTACACAATATATACAGGTATACACACACACACACACACACACACACACACACACAGATATTTGCAAGGAAATATAAAACTATAAAACAGGAATTTTAAAAATATATACAATTAAAGGGAATAAAACATGGAAGATTATTGGTGAGGGTGAGTCAGTGCATTTCTTTCCTGGGGAAGAATTGCTCTGAAGAAATTATTGCTTCTTACCTCATTTAGTTGTGTTATGTTGAGTTTTCTTTCTTTTCTTTTATTCTTTCATATTTTCCCCTGTAATTATTATTCCTTCTTCATCACACAATGGAAGTCTGATACTACAGGTTGGTACTCTTAGAGGATAAAGTATTTATTCATCTGTTTGTAATACTGGGCCTAAAACTATTTCCTTCACTCTTTCCTCCCCAGAGTTTTGGCAGATGTTGCCCTGGAAACTGGTGCTTGTTGTTCTTTTTGCTGTCCTCTTCTTCAGGACATTTACCTCTCAAGTGTGTTTTACTCCAACAAACATAACAACAAAACTCTCAACCCTGCATCATCAAACCTATCCCCTTTGTCTCCACACTTCTACTGGACACATTTCTGGTATTGCTCCATGACCTTTGGAGGTCATTAGGATTTGCAATTCCATTTTGATGTCCCCTGACCATACGTTACTTTCCCTTAACCCCACTTTGACCATTTTCCCATGATGCAACACAGAACTCACCACTTACCATGGGTCCACATCATGTCTAATATCTCTTCATGTGACTCTTGTGTTCCAAGGATGAAAGTAAGGTCGACCTTCACAGAATTTGAACTCTGAATGTAAAGGCAGACAATACTGCTAACAATTCTTTTCTACTCAAAGCACAAGGCCTGAAATTTTGTGGGAGCGGGCCAGTCAATTAGATCGACCCCAGTATGCAACTGGTACTTAATTTATCGTCCCTGAAAGGATGAAAGGCAAAGTCAACCTCAGCGGAATTTGAACTCTGAACACAGAGACAGACAAAATACCACTAACAATTCTGCCAGCTTACCACCTTCAAAAAAAGCTACAATACGTGATGGCATAGCTGTTGCCATTTTGTAATTGAGACCATTTCTTTTGATATATCCTGGAAAACTTGTGTTACTTGACATCAAGAAAAATTTAATCTGCTTTCACCTTTTCATAAGCAGGGAGATATAGGTTTTCTCTTCATCTTTTCCTGGAATATTTCTTGCGGCAAAGAAATATTGGATTTTGCAAAACTCTCCTACCAACATTTTTATTCTTATGACTACGATAGATTTTAAAATTCTATTGGTTAGATCTAAAGATTCTGTCAGATGTAGATCTAAAAATTCTGTCTGTTTATTTAGTGCTGCAAGAAGATTCATCTTCACATGGCAGTTATACCAACAGACCACAGTATTAGGAATCATATTGTTGTTATTGTTGTTATTGTTGTTATTACTGGTTCTGTCTTCCAAACTACTTGGACATTCTCTTCTCTTAACTCTTCTTTAAATTGTTCCTCTTCTTATACATTTAGTTGCATATTTTGATTTCATGTTGTGCTGTTTTTAACCATTGTTGTGTATTATTGTGTGATATGGTTTGCAAACAACTTGCACATGCAAGTGCTACCAATCAAAAGCTCCACATATCAGAAGCCAGCAAGTGTATGGAGTCATCAGGAGAAAATGCACACCGTTTTGGCTCCTATCTCTTGATGGCATCATTGTGCCCCCCCCCCCCTCACTGATATGAGGCCCCACTTGCTT
>NC_069007.1:11596034-11599330 GCF_001194135.2 Octopus bimaculoides
CCCCCCCCCCCCTCACTGATATGAGGCCCCACTTGCTTGATCAACTGGTTATCAAACAAAGCTCAATATTCTTCTAGCTGTCGCTCATCACCTCTTTTTAACTAAATCCAGTGTTTTGCCATTTCCACTGTAGTTTGGATATCATTCATGGTGGTATTTACTTTAGATGGACACAAGGCAACATTGACCTCAGTGGGGTGTGAAATCAGAAAGTAAAGAGCTGCTAAGAAATTGGTTTTAAATTTTGACACTAGGCGAGCAGTTTTGGAGGAGGGGCCTAGTCAATTAAATTGACCCCAGGGCTCAACTGGTACTTATTTTATTGACCCCAAAAGGATGAAAGGCAAAGACGACCTTGGTGGAATTTGAACTCAGAATATAAAGATGGACGAAATGCTGCTAAGCATTTTGCCCGGCATGCTAATGATTCTTTTCTACTCTAGGCACAAGGCCTGAAATTTTGGGGGATGGAACCAGTCGATTAGATTGACTCCAGTACACAACTGGTACTTAATTTACTGACCCCGAAAGGATGAAAGGCAAAGTCGACCTCAGCGGAATTTGAACTCGGAACATAAAGACAGACAAAATACCGTTAAGCATTTCGCTCAGCATGCTAGCATTTCTAATTTCTTTATTGCCCATAAGGGGCTAAACATAGAGGGGACAAACAAGGACAGACAAAGGGATTAAGTCGATTACATTGACCCCAGTGCATAACTGGTACTTAATTTATTGACCCCGAAAGGATGAAAGGCAAAGTTGACCTCAGCAGAATTTGAACTTAGAACGTAACAGCAGACGATATACCGCTAAGCATTTTGCCCAGCATGCTAGCGTTTCTGCTCGCTCACTGCCTTAGAGCTGCCAAAATCTTCATTTTCAAATTTCAGCACAAGGCCAGCAATTTTGGGGGGAGGGTGGGGGTGGTATAGTAAGTCGATTGCCACAACCCCAGTGTTTAACTGGTACTTGTTTTACTCACCCTAAAAGGGATGAATAGCAAAGTCGACCTTGGCAGAATTTGAACTCTGAACGTAAAGACGGATGAAATGCTGTTAAGCATTTTGCCAAAAATGCTAACAATTCTGCCAGGTTTAATTATAGGAAATACTGGTTTCAGAATTTGACACAAGGCCAGCAATTTTGAGTGAAGGGGTAAGTCGATTACATCATCGTCCCCAGTGCTCAACTGGTACTTATTTAAAATCGACCCCGAGAGGACAAAAGGCAAAGTCAACCCGGGTGGAATTTGAACTCAGAATGTAGACACAGACGAAATGCTGTTAGGCATTTTGCTCATCATGCTGGTCTTCCAGCTTGTTACCTTAGAGCTGATCAAAATATCACAAGGTATTTTGTCTGACGCACTAAGGATTCTGTCAGTCCACTGCCATAAATATGATGATGATGACAATTGTGGTGGTGGCAGAGGGCAAAGGTGGTAATAGCAGTGGCAGTAGTAGTGGTGATAACGGCAGTGGTGGCGGCGATGGCTGACTTTGCTGTTGTTGTGTTGTTGTTGTTTATGCATGACAAGGTGGACATAGACAGTGATTTCTGAATCAGACACAAAAGACCTGTCCACCCCACCCTCACCCTGCTTCATGCCCATTCCACTACTCCAAGGGAAGTGCTGTAATTCATTAACTTTAACCCCAGTACCTGCTTAGTACCTTTGGCAGGGTTTGAACTCAGGCCATAAAATTTGGCAGTTAAACTCCCAAAAAAGATATTTAATCAAACTCTTCACTGTTATATCCCCCTCATATATCCATTTTAATCTACTTAACTAATGGATTATTAAAACTCACATTCCTTGCCTTTCAGCCAGATTCTCCGTAAAATCTCACAATTTTCTTTTTCTTTTGGACATTTTTTATCTTATTTTTTAATCAATCAGTTTTTCTCTTGTGTATAAAGTGTACGCCCAAGTATGTACATGTGTGTGTGTGTATGGTGTATACACACACACACACACACATATATATACATATATTTATATATATATGTATATGTATGTATATATGTTTGTGTATATATATACATATATATATATACATACGCACATATATATGTATTTATATATAAATATACACATATATATATAAATATATTTATGTATATATGATATACATATATTTATATGTATGTATATAAATATATATGTGTATATATATATATATATATATATATATATATATATATATATATTAGATTGGAGCCTGGTGTTGCCATCCGGTTTCACCAGTCCTCAGTCAAATCGTCCAACCCATGCTAGCATGGAAAGCGGACGTTAAACGATGATGATGATGATGATGATATACATACACACACGCATATATATGAATTTGTGTTTGTGTGCGTATGTGTCTAGATGCATTTGTGTGCATGCATGTGTATGTATAAATGTGTTTGCCTACATATTTGTACACTTGGTGGTACATTGGCTTTCGTGTGTATGTGTGTATATATATGTGCGTATATTTATATACCGAAGTATATAAGATTATGAGAGGGGTTTAACATATCTACATTTTTATTCTTTTTCATTATTCTCAATTTTAAAGAATTTATTGAACATTTTAGAGACAACATTTGTTGTTGTTGCTTTTTCTCGTCTGTATCCCTCCTCCCCTGTTGAACAAATTCAATCCATCCACCTGCAAGAAGAATTTTTAATTCCATCCAACCAAACTCTCTTAATGATTACAAACAAGCAACTCAGACACTGGTCTTGTCATTCTAGCCATCAGACAGTCTTCCTGTCCTCCTCCTCCACCTGTCAGACTCCTTCTTACACACTCTCTTTATCTCATTCACTGCCCAATCTCTTAATCTCACACTTAGTGTGTCATCTCTTTCTATTTTCCTTTCTCCCTGTCTCTCTGCACTCATAAAGTTAGTTGTACACGCACACATACACACACACAAGTGCATATATACATATATATACACATACACACACTCACACCTGTCTGTATATATGTGTTAATTTTTCATCACTTATTTTACCATACTCAATCTCATTCTTTCACATTCCATATATCTTCTTTTCTATTTATGATATACATACATACATACATACATACGTGTGTGTGTATGTATATGTATATAAATATGTGTGTGTATATATATATATATATATGTGTGCATGTGTGTATATATGTGTATGTATGTGTGGTTATATATATTTTGCATATTTGTGTACATACACATGCACACACACATATATATAACTATGTAGGTTATGTATGCATGTTTTATATGTACTTTATATATATATATATATATAT
>NC_069007.1:11599364-11606864 GCF_001194135.2 Octopus bimaculoides
GATATGTACATATATATGAATGTATGTTTGTACTTGTTCCCTGCACCATCTTCTCTCTCTCTCATAAAATGCTAAAACCCTGATCTCTATATTGAGATTAAAGATTTCGGACAAACTGCCCAAACAAATATGCATCATCGTCATCAACATCACCATCATCATCACCACCACAAGCATCATCAACTTCAATATCATCAACTTCAATATCATCATCAACTTCATTATGAACAGCAGTAGCACCACCACCACGTTGCTGCTGTTGTTGTTGTTCTTCGTTTTCTTCTACTGCTACTGCTACTACTACTACTGCTGCTGCTACTACTACTACTACTACTGCTCATTTCATTTGTCATCTTTAGGAAATATACTTCAAAATTTTGCATGTCTGTTTATTCGTTCCACCCCAAATAGGTCTGGTTCCTCCAAAGTAAGACTTTTTCCCACAACTGATGTCTATACCATTTCGGCTGAATTTGGTGGTGGAAGAGGGATGACTCACCACATCTCATATCACACCCTCAACTTCTCTTACACTGAACACCATCCATGACCTCCACTAGTGATCCAGTACATATCGCAAAAGGCCTGGCTGGAGCCCCAATCTTCTGAGTTCTTTTACAAGTATATAACTGATATCTATCTTATACATACACACACCCATACATGCACACACACACATACAAGGGGGTGCTGAGAAGTTCCTGGTTTTTAGGGCATTGCAAAAGGCCTAGTTGAAGGCCCAACCTTCTGAGTTCGTTAACAGAGCTTAGAAAACCTGAAGGACCACTGCAATAAATGTGTGAATCTGAGAGGGGAATATGTTGAATAAAATCATAATCAACTGATCCTCCTGTATTTTCCTTTACCCAAAACCAGGAGCTTTTCAGCACACCCTTGTGTGTATATATATATATGTGTGTGTGTGTGTGTATGTGTGTGTGTGTATTTAATTTTAGAATTTATAGGAGCTACTGTCTTTGAAGACTCATATTGTTGTTTGAATGCTCAAAGTGAGGAGTAGATAGACAGCTGACAACTGATGAAAGGTCCTTCTTCTCTGTTAACATCCTGGTTTCCATTTTTTTCTCATTGTTTATATATTTCACTCATTTTTGTTCTATAATTACTGTCCAGGTCTTGTATCTATCTCTCATGTGTATGTTATTTGCACCGTTGGTGGTGTCCTGTACCCATATATGCATGTACGTATATATATATATATTATATTATATTATATTATATTATATTATATGATATTATTTATATAAATGTATATATATAAGCTGTGGGTAGTAATGTTATGAAAGCTAGCTGCTAGATTGTCAAGCGATGGTGGTGGTGGGGGGAACAAACATATATATACATATATATGATGGGCTTTTTTCAGTTTCCATCTACCTAATTTATTCACAAGGCTTTGGTCAGCCCGAGGCTATAATAGAATACACGTTCCCAAGGTGCTACGCAATGGGACTGAACTCAGAACCATATGGTTGGGAAGCCAGCTTTTTACCACACAGTCATGCCTGCAGCCAACAACCTGTCCAGGTATAATGGGCAGAGAAGTTGGGCGGATACGCTTGCACGCACACACACATGCACACACATTATATAGGCAAAGGCATGACTGTGTGGTAAGGATCTTGCTTCTCAACCACATGGTTCCAGGTTCAGTCCCACTGCATAGCACCTTGTCAGTGGATTTGGTAGACAGAAACTGAAAGAAGCCCATCATATATGTATATATATGTGTGTGTGTGTGTATCTTTGTACCTGTGTTTTACCTCACATCACTGCTTGACAACTGGCATTGGTGTGTTTACATCTCTGTAACTTAGCAGTTCAGCAAAAGAGACTGATGAAATTAGTACCAAGCTTAAAGAAATAAGTCCTGAGGTCTATCTGTCCAACTCAAACCCTTCAAGATGGTGCTCCAGCATGGCCACTGTCAAATAACTGAAGCAAGTAAAAGAATAAGAGAATATATATATATATATATATACATATATATATATATGTGCTACGGGCTTCCTTCAGTTTCCGTCTACCAAATCCTCTCACAAGGCTTTGGTTGGCCCAAGGTTATGGTATAAGACACTTGCCCTCATATGCAGCTATATATATATATATATATATATATATATATATATGATGGGCTTCTTTCAGTTTCCATCTACCAGATCTTCTCACAAGGTTTTGGTTGGCCTGAGGCGATAGTAAAAGACACTTGCCCAAGGTGCCATGCAGTGGGACTGAACCCAGAAACATGAGATTGGGAAGCAAGCTTCTTACCACACAGCCACACCTAATGTATAATATTATGTAATATATATAACATGATACATATCATATTTATCTAATGCTTCTTTTGGTAGTTATTTCATGTATCTATATACATATATAATATAAACACACACACATGCACTGACTTCTCATTATATACATACTTCTTAGATAGAAATTGTATATACATATATACACACCACATATACACATGTACTGATAAAGATACACTAAAGATACACTAAAGATACATTGTGTGTGCATGTGTGGGTGTGATGTACAATATAATGTTGCATATATATATATATATATATATAATAAAACATGGCATGCGTGTATGTATGTATATGCATTATATATAACAACACTGAACACTTACCAGTATCCTATGTCTACATAACAATATTTCCTGAAATCTTAAAATGAAGAACTCGATGAAATCTCAGGCTGCCAATTACCAATATGATTCCGCAAAGATTATCTTCAATTGTTTGCTTGATTTGCACAAGAATCTCTTCAAGACTCTGTTTAAACTTCAAAGTAGCTTTTGCCATTTTTTTGTTGAAATATTCATTAAATAGAATATATACTCTTTGCAAAGATAATACTGAAAAAGAGAAAACAAGAGAAATAAAACAAAATAATAATAAGAAGAAGAAGAAAAAAAAACAATTGTCTGTTTTGTTTATCTTTGGTGGAATGTTGAATATTTTATTTATTTGTGTGTTTTGTGTTTTGTCTTGGGAAAGTGTATATTTGAAGGTGTATATATTCATGTGGGTGTCTAGTGGTGTGTATGATTGTATATGTGATTCATCATCACCATCGTTGTCGTTTAACATTTGCTTTCTATGCTGGCATGGGTTGGATGGTTTGCCTGATAAATGACAAGCCAGGAGGCCGCACCAGGTTCTGATCCGATTTGGCAAGGTTTCTACAGATGGATGCCCTTCCTAATGCCAAGCACTCTGAGAGTGTAGTAGGTGCTGTTACGTGTCACTGGCATGGGAGGGAGCCAATCAGGCAGCACTGACATTGGACATCCTTGAATGGTGCTTTTTACATGCCACCAGCACAGGTGCCAATCAGGTGGCACTGGCATCAGCCATCTATTTACTCATATAATGGCAAATATAGGAATATATGAGTGTGCCTATGCAAACATACACACTGTTGTTTCATCATTATTGCATTCATGTCCAGTTCTTTCATGGATCGGATGGAGTTCACCAAGGCAGATTTTCTATGGCTAGATGCTCACCCAAAGTAATATTTTCCCCGATATGTTTTCACAGAATACTGGAAATGAATGACACTGCTTATATAACAGTGACACTTATTTACAGCTACCTTACAATGTCAAGACAAAGAGACATAAATACACACACACACATATTTTCACATATGTGTGTGTATGTGTATAAATAGGCTTCTTTGAGTTTCCATCTACTAAATTCACTGACACGATTTTGATTCACCCAGGGCCATAGTAGAAACTACTTGCCCAAGGTGCCATGCACTAGCATAGCTAGAGTATGTGCCACCGCGGCCTTTCCGTTAACCCCCCCCCCCCCGGACCCCACCAAAAAACACATACAGCAGACTCAAAAGTGGTGCCCCTTTAAAAGTGCCACCCAGGGCAGACTGCCCTTACTGTTCTCTCCACCCAGCTATGCTAGTAGTGCCATGCTGT
Source organism: Octopus bimaculoides (assembly GCF_001194135.2). Taxonomy (NCBI): domain Eukaryota; kingdom Metazoa; phylum Mollusca; class Cephalopoda; order Octopoda; family Octopodidae; genus Octopus; species Octopus bimaculoides. Next base: position 11,603,341 of record NC_069007.1, read on the forward strand.
GAGACTGAACTTCAAACCATGTATTTGGAAAGCAAAGTTTTTCTTTACACATCCACGCCTATTTACTCAAGTGCAATATGATTTCAATGATAATGTGGCTCTCCACACAACCACCACCATTTATCTCCCCACATCTATAGTTTATCTCCTCATCTTTTTGTCTCACTCCATTTTAATGTGATTCACCAGCTTTGATCCGGATGCTTTGTGTTAAATCTTTTGAATTATACATAGGCACAGACAGAGCTGCGTAGTAGAAGAAGCTTCCTTCCCGACCATATGGTTGCAGGTTCAGTCCCACTGCATGGTACCTCAGGCAAGTGTCCTCTACAATAGCCTCAGGCTGACCAAAGCTTTGTGAGTGGATTTAGTAGACGGAAACTGAAAGAAGCCCTTTGTATATTTATATATGCATGTATGTCTGTGTTTGTCCCCCACCACCATTTGACAACTGGTGTTCATTTCTTTACATCCCTGTAACTTAGCATTTCAGCAAAAAGAGATTGATGGAATAAATACCAGGCTTAAAAAAAAAAAGCTCCTGGGGTCAATCCATTCAACTAAAAATTTTTCAAAGCGGTGCTCCAGCATGACCACAGTCTAATGATTGAAAGAGATAAAAAATCATATCTAAGCTTGTGTTTATATTTACCAGTTGTATTCCTTTATGTCAAAAGTGCGACTTAGCCATTCGGTTTGGAAAGATTGATAAAATAAATGCCTGACTAAAATAACTACTGGACATTTGGTATGATAGGATTTGGCTAAAACAATAGACCTGTTAAATGTGGTGCCTCAGCATGGCCACTATCCAATGACTAAAATCAATAGAAGAATAATGTAGCATATACTAGCATATTACTGGTATTCATTTTACCACCCCCCTCACTTGTCCTCTCAAAAGGATGACTAACTCAATGTAAACAAAATTAATTAGTCTGGTCTTCCTCTTCTTTTTCGTTTTCTACTATTACTACTAAATAATTTTGCTGTCTTTCATATGAATAATGTTGTTCAGCTTCTATTTAATCTAGTTGGGCATGGTTGGCTGCCTTTGGTATAGCCACAGAAGTTTAAAAGTGTGCTTAAATATTGTTTTCATGATGAAAGCTTTATTTGATATATATATATATATATGTGTGTGTGTGTGTGTGTGTGTGTGTGTGTATGCACACACACACATACATATACATATGTATATGTGTGTGTATATATATATATATATATATATATATATATGTATTATGTATGTATGTATGTATATGAAGTCATTCATGCTGGCCATGATTAAATGATTAAAGCTAAAGAATTTATGAGTACCGTTGATTTTGAAGAGAAGTTCGTTAAATTACGTCGTACAGTTGTTATGTTTTTGTTATTGTTTGTTGTTAAGTAAGTGATGAATAATAAACAATAAATGCATCAAGAAAACTTCAACACTTGAAAAAATGTCTGGCTTATCGTAAAGTGGTGAGGGTTTGTTAAAATTTCGAATATTTATTAACATCCTTTGTGTATTGTATATTGTGTTCACTGACGTCCATCCAGTTGTTATGTAAATACTGTCAGCAAAGAAGGAATTCTATGCTTTTGTTTAGTAAACTGTTTTGTGCAAGCAACAGATGTGGTGATTAAATTTCAATACAAACCAAATGATTGGTTTTCAATGGCCCCTTTTCAACATGGTAGGTGTATATATTGTTATATTATCATCACAAAAACATTGTTCCTGTAGTGTGAACATAGAATGATTGTGGTTTGCGTATGCAATCAATGTGGATAAGTGTGCAACAGGTCTAGTGTGGACGTGCAACAGGTCTGATGCATAGGAGAATGGCTTTATGCAATGCGTGTACTGCAAATGTACAAGAAGTGCAGTTTGAATGGGAATGTGTTGCATGGCGTTAAAGAAATGGTTTGTTGTGAATGTATGCTAAATAATTGGCTGTGATTAAGAATACACAGCATGTACAACAGATCTGGTACAAATGTACAATACATGTAATTTAATGAACATCAAATTTAATTTGAATGAACAATAAATGTAATATGAATGAGCATATATGGTGTGGTTTTGTTTTCACTATTAGCTCCACATAGAAATTAGCAAACGTTGGTCCCAAACAGGAACCCGTAGAAAAATCTCTCAAAGTTTGAAGAGATATTTTATTTTGTCATTTGACCCCCTCCCCCTCTAGTTTTAATAAATCACGATGGCTGTGCTTTTGTTCTTTCTAATTATTGTTTTTACTCATGTCGACTTTGCCACTGTTGTTTTCTTCTATTAAGGAACTACACCAGAAAATGGTGCAAACTCTTGAAGGTTTCTCTGTTGTCTCATTCCAATGACTGAAAGCAAGAAAATACTTTGGACTTGATATACGAAGACCAATGTATAATGAATTATGATGATTAATGGAATTAGTTTATTTCATCATCATCATCATCATCATTTAGCATTTGTTTTTCCATTCTGGCATGGGTAAGATGGTTTACATGGAACAAATAAGCCAGAGAGCTGCCCCAGGCTCCAGTTCTCTGTTTTGGCTCGGTTTCTATGGCTTGACACCCTTCATAATGCCAGCCACTCCATAGAGTCTACTGTGTGTCTTTTATGCATCACCAGCTCTGATGCACTTCGTGTAACATGTGCTCTGGTCACTTGAATTGGAGCCGTCCCTCTGTCATCAGCACTGGCCATGGCTATGATTTCACTTAGTTTGGCACATTTTCTAAAGCACAGCAAATTGCCAAAGTCTTGGTCACTCGTCATTGCCTCCATGAGACTCAGCATCCGAAGATCATATTTCACCATCTTATAATTACTATGTGTGTACACACACAAACACACATACATACATACATATATATATATATATATATATATATATATATATATATATATATATAGAATTGTGGTACAACAATGCACCAATATTTACTAGAAATAGCAGTCAATAATATATGATGGTAAATTAAAGCTTCACTGTGTATATATATATTGGCAAAAATGTTTACGAGTGGCAAATATAAAGATTTTCAGCTTACCTGTAGGAAGAACATTAGATAAATGTACAACCCAGATGTGGATAATCTAGGACCTAGATTTCGAACTTTCCAAGAGCTTGCAAGAAGCAATGAAAATTTTTGAAAGACAAAATAATAAATGAGTGGAGATTGAACCAGTGAGTGTGTTAATTAATAAGGCATTAAAACAGAATGACTCTCCCCAGTTACGACAAAATATGCTTCAACACATGAATTCACATAAAGAATCTTGCAAACCAAATATAAAAATTAAATATATATATATCATCATCATTTAGCGTCTGCTAGCTATGATGGCATGGGTTGCACATTGTGACCAGAGCTGGCAAAGAACCACATTTACCTTATGTACAACAGTATATATGCGTATGTGTGTATGTTTTGTGTGTCAGTACTTATGTGCGTAAATGTGTGTTTGTGTACATGTGTGTGAGTATACACAGGCCCATATATATGTATATGATTATAATAGCTGT
>NC_069007.1:11611353-11615900 GCF_001194135.2 Octopus bimaculoides
ATATATATATATGTGCTGAGTGTGATATATATATATATATATATATAAACACATATACATACACACACATGATGATAGTTTTGCAAGTAAATTTAAAATAGTATCCAGTGATTTAACACTTTAATTTTGTAATTCAGATTTCAAGGTGATTCCCCTAATTTTGTTAATTATCCTCTAGAATTTAGACTCTGTATTTTGTTTGAGTCATGTTGCTTTGTGATAAACCTGACACACTTTTAACCTCAGGTAAACTGGTATATACAATTGCTTTTACTCGTTAATAGTGGTAACCTTTTGCATCGATATACCTGATGCCCACATTGAAAGAGTTGTTATACTTGTACTGTATATGTACCTTTAACCATTTAGCGCTTAAACTGGCCATATCCAGCCCAAATGTTCAACCTTTTTTATTTTCAAATTAACCAGATCTAGCCTCTCACACCTACCTTACAATGTCATTCTAAAGATAAACAATGACATTATTGAAATCTTGAAGCCCCAGGATAATACATGATTAATTCAAGACAATGTGAATAAATAAGAATTACGTTTGACAGAATAATATGAACACCGAGGGGTTAAACTAGCCATCATGTCTGGCTGAAATATTCTACTTGTTTTATGTTCAGACTAGCCAGGTCCAGCCTCTCACACCAACCCTATAATGCTATTCTACAAATTAACAATCAGGTCATTGAAATTTTGAAGCTCCAAGATAATACATGATTAATTCAAGACAATGAGAATAAATAAGCATTACATTTGACAGGATAATCTGAATGCTAAAGGGTTAATCCAGAGCCATATCTGGCCTGAATATTCTATCTGTTTTATGTTCAGATAAGCCAGATCCAGCCTCTCACACCTACCCTATATTGCTATTATATAAATTAACAATCACATCATTGAAATCTCAAAGCTTTGAGATAATGCATGATTAATTGATCGACTAATCTGAGAATTGATGGGTTAAATCAGTGAGGACAGAAATGTTTCCTAACCATGATAAACTTATATTTACATGCACCATGCTGCAAAAATACGTTGCAGTTTGGCATCTGTAACTCTTAAAAAATCTATCTCTCTACAACAATAGCCAATGTCCTTCCTGAGGTCATAAATACCAAAATGGCAGGTGTTTAAGCAGCATTAGATACTTGTTTTGTTCTTTTAAATTTTTGTCAATGATAATTTTTGCAAAGTCATCCGTAAATTTCTTGGCTACTTTGTAAATGTTTGATGTCTCATCACCAGAAATCTTTAAATATTTAATGCTCTGCCCTGTCTTCAATATTTGTAACCAACCTCGTGAATAATCATAGTTATCTTCAATATTCAGTTTGTTTTGATCAATTTTATTTTAACGATGACCAACAATCCATTAAGAGGGAAATATTTTGTCAGACTTAATGAAGAATCTACTCAATCAACATTTGTGTTTATGCTTGATGAAAAATTTTCTGTTTTTAATTATCTCCTGTCCCTCTTGACCAGAATAAAATTTCATCAAAATGACCTTCTCTCTCTCTCAAGGCAGAGAACTGGCAGAAACATTAGCATGCTGGGCAAAATGCTTAATAGCATTTCATCTGTCTTTACATTCTGAGTTCAAATTCCACCGAGGTTGACTTTGCCTTTCATCCTTTCGGGGGTCGATATATTAAATACCAGTTGCGTACTGGGGTTGATATAATCAACTGGCCCCCTCCCCCAAAATTCCGGGCCTTGTGCCTAGAGTAGAAAAGAATATTTATAATGATTAAAGCAGTTGGTTAATAACTGATAGAACATTGGACAGTCTGTTTTGTATCCTTGTGCTCAGAGTTCAAATTCTACGAAAGTTAACTTTACTTTTAATTCTTTTAAGGTCAATAAGTAAAGTATCAGTGTTGTACTGGGGTCAAGTCTTCTCTTTCTCTCCCTCTTTATTTCTCCTGTCTGTGTGTGTCTCTTCTTGTCAGAAATAATCTTTGGTCAGAGGTGCAGAGGGATGTGTTGAACCAAGTCTAAAAATGCCCAAAACACATCATATGTGAAGTGTTGCTATGACAACTATTGACAATAAAATGATGCTAACTAACTGGGCAAGAGAAGCACAACCCACAGTGAGTGAGGTCTCTCCCAACAGCTGACCATTCAACACATGGTCCACAACAGCTGGACATTGTCTAGGAACCTTCCGAGTACTTCCTGCATTTCTCTGTTTGTAAATTAGGTAAAGTGTGTGGCTGTGTGGTAAGTAGCTTGCTTACCAACCACATGGTTCCGGGTTCAGTCTCACTGCATGGCACCTTGAGCAAGTGTCTTCTATAGCCTCAGGTTAACCAAAGCCTTGTGAGTAGATTTCATAGATGGAAACTGAAAGAAGCCCGTCATATATGTATATATATATGTATGTATGTTTGTGTGTCTGTGTTTGTTCCCCCAACATAACTTGATAACTGATGCTGGTGTATTTACGTCCCCATAACTTAGTGATTTGGCAAAAGAGATGGAGAGAATAAGTACTTGGCTTACAAAGAATAAGACCTAGAGTCGATTTGCTGGACTAAAAGGTTGTGCTCCAGCATGGCCACTGTCAAAATGACTGAAACAAGTAAAAGAATAAAAGAATATATATATACGTATATATATATATATATATATATATGTGTGTGTGTGTGTGTGTGTGTGTGTGTGTGTGTGTGTAACATATATGTTATGTATATGTTTGTGTGTGTGTGTGTGTGTATTGTGATTTCTCAACTAGATCACATGCTGGATTAATAAGCCATGCTCACACTCATATCCATATTGCTTTTGGTAACCCAAGGACTTGCATGAGGAGTCACCAGGTAAAGTGAATGAATGGTAAACGGTTTATATGGTCGGAAATATAATTATCAGACGTCTTTTCTACATATCAAGCACGGCCATCTTCCTGAAGGGATTTGTGATTCACCTGCTTTCCTACTTACTAAGACTTCAGACTGTATCTATCTATCTATCTGTCTGTATGTATGAATGTAAGCATGTATGTATGTATATAATACATCTATAAATGTGGTGTAAGACAAACCAAAGACATATACTACATTAGGATTTGAACCATGCATCTATAAGTTGCCAAGTATATGGTTCACTAGTTGCACCAAATAACATTTGAACAGCTTTAACTGTCTACATAGCTGATGTAAGGTGGTTTTTCATTGGATAATAATGGTAATGTCTAATCTCCTTTCATTTCCCCTGACAACTGCAGACAATTTAGCAGCTGTACTGGGAGTCATCTGATATGTATGCGTGCATATATGTATATTATGAATGTATATGCACACACACATATATGCACACTAGCATATATTTAATAACAGCTACATGTATACATAGAAACCCATGCACACGCATGTATGCATTTATAATTCATAATTAAAAATAACTATTTATGTTATGAGTAATTACAGTTCATATTCTGAAGTTGCTCTTAGTCATAAACCTAGGAAACTTCCATTGTAACGCTGGAATCTGAAGTAGTTAATTAAGGCAGCCTGTCTTTGTCTGGTGGCGAAGTGGTTATCAAGTTGTCTGTGATTCTCATGGGATGTGTGAAAAGACTTGGAAACAAAGACTATTAAGTAAAAGCCAAAATGTTTATATGTGTTGTGTTGATAGTGAAATTCCTTCTGAGGCTACTTGGTATAATTAGGTACATAGTCACCTGACAATTATTTTATTACTAGTCATTCAACTTCAATTGGTGACACTATGAGGTTTCAGAACTCTCGTGCTTTCAAGTGGCTAAAATGAGTTGATGAATTACCAGCTCTATCAGCTAGCTGTAATCTGCTAATAGGATTTGTTGACCCTTAAACTGACTGTTGGCTGAAGAAACTCTTCTGCCCAGACTGTGTCATCTAGTATTGCAAAATGAAGATCAGTCCACCAAACTTCACATCCACCATGCTGCTCCCCATGACTTCACTCAAAGATTTTTCATCACTAAGGTTAGCTCCTCTAAATACCCACTATTGGGTGGCTGTTGACCCTTACAAGTTCCTCCACAATTTGACGGGTTTTGTTTTCCATCTTGCATGGTGTCCAAATCACCCTCCTCATCAAGTATGATGATGATGGTGGTCGTGGTACTTGTGATGTTGACGATGGTGATGATGAACATCAACAACAGCTACAACTACACCTGCATCAACCAAACTATACTGAAATACTAACCACAGCAACAACAGCATGAACACTGCCATATATCACCAGACATCTATATTGAAAATACAAAACATCTTTGATAAGGAGCGACCAATAAAATCACCAATGCTGTGGGTGTCATTCATTTGCAGAATGCATTGAAACATGACGGATCAGTTTTGACATGAAGTAACCCCTTAGTTTTCTGGAATTAACAACTAACTGAAAGAGTTTCTGCTCAATTAAATAACCCCAGTCATTAATGAATTAGACTTAAAATGGTGATTTCCTGTACAACGGGGTGGGATTAGTCAGTGTTTGGGGGATACAATTTATAAATTAGATTCAAAAGGATTCTAAATTAT
>NC_069007.1:11616613-11619034 GCF_001194135.2 Octopus bimaculoides
TACATACATATATATTCATATACAGGGTGTCCACAAGGTCTAGGTACATGGAGTAAATAAAATCATAACATAAACAATTAAATATAAGAAATAATAATGTCTTAAAGTATGTGTTAATCCCCCATGTACCCAGACTTTGTGGACACCCTGTATATATGCGCATGTGTGTGTGAGTTGTCAATATCATCAAGTGCAATGCTCATCATGAAACCAATGGTATCAGGTCATTAAGAATGAAATGTCCGACTTTGAACTGAAAGTTTATTTTACTTTATCTCAACAAAAAGCAATGCAGTTAATCAAAGTATGCACCTAAATTGTCAACACAGTTTTACCATTTTATTGGTAGCTTATTTATGCCAGCAGCAAAGAATTCTGGAAAGCAAGAAGTGATGAAATCATGAAAAGCTGTTTTTGCATCTACTTTCCGATTTGAAGTTTTCTAATGCCTAAAAAACGTGATAGTCAGTTGGTGAAAGGTCTGGTGAATATGGTGGATGACAGAGTACTTCCAAGTTCAGTCCCTGTTAACTTGAGTAGCGTTCTTTGTGCAACATGTGGTCGAGCATTGTCATGCAAGAGAATTGGCCTGTCTCTATTGACCAATCTCAGTTGTTTAATTGCAAGTTCACTCATTCCATCCAATTGGTTGATGTACACATCCACTGTAATTAACTTACCAGGTCTTATGTAGCTGTAGTGGATGACACTATCGCGGGGCCACCCAACAGACACCATTAGCTTTTTTTGGTGAATATTCTTTTTTGGATTGTGTTTTGGCATTTTGTCTCTATCAAACCATCATGCAGAATGCTTGCTATTGTTGAAAAGAATCCATTTTTAATCACACATAACAATACAAAGCAAAAATGGTTTGCTTTTATGCTGTGACAGAAAAGAATAGCAAATTTCAAGACAACTTGTCATTTCAGTTCATGTGGTACCCACTTGTCCAGCTTCTTTAACTTGCCGATTTGTTTCACATGGTCCAATACAGTTGGAATCGATGCATCAAACTTTGCTGCTAACTCACACATAGTTTGAGATGTATCTGCTTCCACTACAGTGTCCAGCTCATCATTATCCACCTTGGTTTCAGGTCTTCCATGGGGCTGATTTTCAAGAGTGGAACTTTTCAAACCATCGACGTACAGTGCACTCATTCGCCACATCTTCGCCAAGCACCTCTCTGATGTTTCAAGCTGTCTGGGATGCACTGGTTCCATGATGGAACTCATAGTCTTAAGCAACACAAACTTTTGATCTGTCCATGGGTTCACAAAATTTGATTTACAAGAGAAAACTCACAATATAATCAGACATTATGAATTGCATTTCGAAAAGTGATGATGTAACTCTTCAATGTTGTAAAATAAAGAATTGTCAGGATAAAGCATTAGAGCTAACGACTGTCAAACTTGGTGCATAAGAAAATTGGAAATTTCATTCTTAATGAAATCCTGACCATTTATATGCTAGAATCAATAACATCCTGTTTAACATTTCATGTAAAACTATAACTTCTCTATTTTTCATGTTGAGTGTGATTTTTCTTCTTTTTACTATTCTACAGACAACTATGTAATGTGCGTTTGTGCATGCATGCGTGTATGCACCATTCACTGTCTCCCCTACAGCAAAGTACCTGTCTCTATCCTTCTTTCATAATTTATCCTCTCAGCACCTAGTATCAAGCCATTTCCCTCAATTGTACATTCCTAAACCTCAGTTGAGGAATCTTGTCTTGGGAGTTACTGGGCAACCTCACTAGTGTTGGTGCCATGTAAAATGCTCCCAGCACTCACTGTAAGGTGGCACTCTTCAAACCTTGCACTAAGAATAAGTACAGGGTAAAATTACTACCTACTTTTATAGCAAGTTGATGCAGGTAGTGTATCCCATCCCTCATTGATTTTTAGCTCATGCAATTGAAAAACATCGCATTATTTCTGGGATGACCCAATATATACATATTGGCATGTAGAAAGTGCCTTTCAAGCATTGGGCCTCACAGAGGCAATGACAAATGACAGAGATCTTTGCCAATATGATATGCTTGAGTAGAAGACCTATCAAGCCAAATGATATCATAATCGTGGCAGATTCTGGTGTTACACAACTGGTACTTGGGCTGGTGGCACATAAAAGCACCCATTACACTCTCAGAGTGGTCGGTGTCAGGAAGGGCATCCAGCTGTAGAAACCATGCCAAATAAGACTGGAGTCTGGTGCAGCCCCTCAGCTTACCAGCCCGGGTCAAAGAAATGAAACCTATGCCAGCATGGACAACGGACATTAAATGATGATGGTGATGGTGATGATGATGATGATGATGATTATATATATATATATATATACACACACACACACACACATTAATTGAAATATATGTATGCTGAAACGTGATTATATATATATATA
>NC_069007.1:11619525-11620673 GCF_001194135.2 Octopus bimaculoides
TCTCTCTCTCTCTCTCTCTCTCTCTCTCTCTCTCTCTCTCTCTCTCTCTCTCTCTCTCTCTCTGAAACCAAATTCCTCAACTACACAATCATGCTTGTACAGACTTACCATAATATATGCCATGTTTGTCCAATAAAATACATAACATCTGTAAATTCACAAAATTTCACAAAGAATTCAGAAAAAAAAATAACAAAACAAAGGAAAACAAAAAGATCTTAGTCATGTTTTTATCACCAAATACATTTAAGAATTACTGCTCTCCAGTTACACACACACACTCATACACACACATACACCCATGGATACACATGTACGCTCATATACTCACATGTGTACCAACCTATACACACACACTCTTGTACACATTCGTGGATACACATACACTCATATACTAACATGTATACCAACACACACATACATACACACACACACACACACACACATGCAATGCACACACATACTCATTCACATCCACACACACACACATGCATACACACACATACTCATATATATGTATGCATGCATATACATAAACACACTGCAAATTTTTGTAATTATTGCATTTATCGTACAATCGCAATATTCTACACACTATTTATGTATGTTTAAAAAATACTTTTTACAAAGAGATTTTTATCATCTCTCTGTTTCAAAAATTAATACTTATTTGTCTACAAAGCTGAAAAGTGATTTTATTATCATAACGACCAAACCACACCATCGTTAATGACAGTAAATATGTTTATCTTTCTTAAATGTGTGGAACAAACTAATAATAGCAATAATAATAATATAATAATAATCATAATAATAATAATAATAATAATAGTCATAATGATAGTAATAATAATGATGTTGATGATGATGAAGTTAATATACAAAAAACTAAATTTGTTTTTACTCACAGGTATTTTATCAAGCACACAGACATACGCACACATGCATGTATAACTGTGTGAGCATGTGAAGTGTGTGTGTGTGTGTGTGTATATAAATATATGGATACAAATATATATCTATGTATGTATATATATATACATATATATCATCATCATCATCGTTTATATGTATGTACATATATATATAAGTATGTATATGTATACATATGTATATATGTCTGTGTGTGTGTATTTACATACAAAGAA
>NC_069007.1:11624412-11625061 GCF_001194135.2 Octopus bimaculoides
ATATATATATATATATACAATTATATATATATATGTGTGTATATACACACACATACATATGTGTGTGTTTATTTAAATATGAGTGAAGTTGCATGGCTCAGTAGAGAGCTTCAAGCTTACGATCATAAGGTTGTGAGTTCGATTCCTGGACTGGGCTACGTGTTGTGTTCTTGAGCAAGACACTTTATTTCACACTGCTCCAGTTACTCACTTGTAGAAATGAGTTGCAATGTCACTGGTACCAAGTTGTATTGGCCTTTTCCTTTCTCTAGGATAACATTGGTGGCATGGAGTGGGGAGGCTGGTATGCATGGGTGACTGCTGGTCTTCCATAAAAACAACCCTAGGTCGACTTTGACTTTCATCCTTTTGGGGTTGATAAATTTTGTACCAGTGAAACTCTGGGGTCGATGTAATCGACGAGTCCCCCACCCCAAATTTGAGATCTTGTGCCTCCAGTAGGAAGGATGTATTTATATATATATATGCGTGTGCATGTGTATATGTGTGAATCTATATATGTATGTGCTTTTTATGTAGTTTTTTGAGGGGTAAGTGTAGGCTTTATGTACAACTGTGTATGTATGTCTAGGCATATCTGTATATACATGTATGTGTAAATATATATATATACATATAAACACACACA
>NC_069007.1:11625982-11634386 GCF_001194135.2 Octopus bimaculoides
CTTTCCATCATGTGTTTGTATGTGTGTATGTGGTGTGTGTGCGTGCATGTGTTTCTGTATATATGTGTGTGTATTTATGTATATGTGTGTGCGTCTATGTATATATGTATCTCCGTTTATGTATATATGTGTATATATGTGTGTGCGTGTGTGTGTGTCTATATGTATGTATGTTTATATGTATGTGTGTGTGTCTCCTTGTCTTGATGTCACATGATAGTTGTAAATGAGTGTCACTGTCATACACGTGGTGTCATTCATTTCCAATCTTCTACAAAAACATGTCTGGCCTTGAAGAAATATTCCCTTGGCTGGAAACAGCTTCTTCAAACCAGAAACATAATGTGAATGCTTGCAACAGAATGGACACTTCCAGAAAGGGTGCTAAAAGTGTCAAGTGGATATGTTTGGGTGGATGATGGGTAAAAATCTATCAGCCAAGTAATCCCTGATGGGATTTGAACTCAAAACGTAGTGAGATGGAACAAATACTGGAAGATATCTGGTTTGTTGTCTTTACACTTCCATCTGTTTACTGCCTTGAATTGGTAGATTTTTTTCTTTTTCATATTGGCCCTAAAATGCAAAGATGACCTTGGCAGGATTTGAACTCAGAGAGTCAAGTGTCAGAAGAAATACCATGAGGCATTCTATAGATCACTATTTCACACTCGTAGTTTATTTATCGACCTACAGAAGGATGAAAGGCAATATTTGACTTGGCAGGATTTGAACTCCAGACACAGAAATACGACTCAACACTCAAACATTCCAACAGTTCAGTGAATCAATAAGCATCACATTTGGAAGAATAGTATTAAAGGATGAGTGGACCTCAGCAGGGTTTGAACCCTGAATGAAGAGAGCCAAAACAAATAATTTAATGTATTCTTTTCTACTCTAGGCACAATACTTGAAATTTTGTGGGAGTGGGAGGTCAGTCAATTACATCGATCCTATTACGCAACTGGTACTTAATTTATCGGCCCCGAAAGGATGAAAAGCAAAGTTGACCTCAGCAGAATTTGAACTCAGAACGTAAAGACAGATAAAATACTACTAAGCATTTCACCCGGTGTGCTAACGTTTCTGCCAGCTCACAGCCTTATATAATTTAATATATTCTATTTCAGCCCTTTTCTTCCCACAACACTGTTTGTGTGTTACCTTCTTAATCATAAGTAATCATTAAAATCTTATGAAAGTTGGTGAACTGGCAGAATCATTAGCATCCTGAGCATAGCATGTCTTCATGTTCTGGGTTCAAATTCCACTGAGGTTGACTTTGCTTTTCATTCTTTCAGGGTTGATAAAATAAGTACCAGTTGAACCTTGGATGGGGTGGGTGAGGTCAATGTAATCCACTTAGCCCTCTCCTGAAATCGCTGGCCTTATGCCAAAATGTGACCTTATTACCAAAATCTAATGAGTTTTATGTTTTAATTCTTTGTTGTTGATTTTGTTCTTGTTTATATTTCATTTCAAATAATGTTTTTTTTTCTTTTGTTTCTTCTTCCAGGTAAGTGACTTTTACAAAGAATTGTTGTCGTTCAAACACACGGTAAGGAAACCTCTTACCCAGTCGTTGTTTAGGCTATCAGGCCATTCTTGATTGCAGCAGCAGACATTTTGATAACAGCCATTCCAGCCATGACCATCCTGTCATTGTTTAAGGTATGATGTATCTAAGACTACAGTCTCCTAGAATCATATTTCTCTCCATATTTAAGGTGGGGCAGTGGTGCAGAGGATGAGTTACTTTCAGGTCATAGATAGATTTGACCCAAATGTTTGCAACAGAATGCGCTCTGCAAATGTTACCTAAGGAGGGTCAGTTTTGGAGGGCTTCAGGTAAGTGATGGCTTTAGTACACCACCCAAGAACATTTGAGGATGGTACCCACCAACAGTCTTCCACACTATTTCTGTCTATAAAATTCCACTCATAAAGTTTAGCTTTACCCAAAGCTATGGCAGAAAGCATTTTCCCAAAGTGACATGCAATGAGACTGAACCTGGTCCACATGGGAGTAACACAAACTCCTTAACTGCACAGCTTTACCTGTCGCTCTGTCTACTGTCTTTACTCATGTATCATCCATCCATCCATCCATCCAGATCAGGTGATTTTCCCCGGCCAATGTAAATCTTCCATGCCATATGTCTGGTCTGGTCTGGATTTTAGTCACGTTGGTCTTTCATTCACTGAAATATCTCATCTGCAGATGCTATGGATACAGATGAGGACAACAGTTCACTAGGTGAACTGGTTGATCTTCACTGTTGACAGTTTGTTATCTTGCTCATCTGCTCAGCATCTTGTGATATTTGTTATTGGTCTCAACAAATTCATCTGCTGAAATAGTTTATGCTTCACAACCAGTAATTGTGTTCTTTTATTCTTTTACTTGTTTCAGTCATTTGACTGCGGCCATGCTAGAGCACCGCCTTTAGTCAAACAAATCGACTCCCAGACTTATTCTGTGTAAGCCTAGTACTTATTCTGTCTTTTTTGCCAAACTGCTAAGTTAATGGGATGTAAACTCGCTAACATCAGTTGTCAAGCAACAGACTCGCCAACATATACATGCATACATATATATATATATATACGATGGGCTTCTTTCAGTTTCCATCTCTCAAATCCACTCACAAGGCTTTGGTCTGCCGAAGGCTATAGTAGAAGGCACTTGCCCAAGGTGCCACACAGTGGAACTGAACCTGGATCAATGTGGTTGAGAAGTAAGCTTCTTACCCCACTGCCATACCTGTGCCTATGTCCCTGTAACTCAGTGGCTCAGTGAAAGAGACCAATAGAATAAGTACCGGACTTTAAAAAAAAAAGTACTGGAGTTGATTCATTCGACTAAGACTCCTTTCAGGTGGTGCCCAAGCATGACCGCAGTCTAATGACTGAAACAAGTAAAAGATCCTCCAGGCTGCATCTCATGATTTCAATGTCCCCATGGCTTAAATGCAAATAGTGTGAAAACTATTATGTGTTGGTAATCTGGAACGATGCATACTTAAGAGTAAATTCAAATACTAAGAAGAAGCAGCACTCGTGTAATAAACATTACCGACCACGTATACTTAACGTGTATGGTATTTAACCCATAATTGCACTATTATTATTATTATTATTATTATTAGGTCTGACTTTTTCTTTGTATTTATGCAAGTTGACTCCAAGTCTCACCGAGAGACCTCAAGCGATGACAAGTTCATGTTTGGTATTATGCCTAGGGTGTCATATATTTGGTTTTCTACATAGTGTTGTTCTAGAGAATGTTTAAGAAAACATGAGAAAATTATGAGTTTGCTTTAAAATTTGAGATTAAATGGACAGTATTTTACGTAGGATATGGGCAGTTCCCATGAGCACTATCTTTTGAATTTCTGCCATTTTGGGGTTTCCTGGTGTCTGAGCTAGATAGGAATCAGCCCCTAAGTGTTTCACTGGTACTTAATTTATTGACCCTTGATAGGATGAAAGGCAAAACCAACCTCAGCAGAATTTGAACTCAGAATGTAGCGATGAGTGAAATACCATTAAGCATTTCATTCAGCACATGCACAATAATATAGGTGCAGGAGTGGCTGTGTGGTAAGTAGCTTGCTTACCAACCACATGGTTCCAGATTCAGTCCTACTGCGTGGCACTTTGGGCAAGTGTCTTCCACTATGGCCTCGAGCCGACCAAAACCTTGTGAGTGGATTTGGTAGATGGAAACTGAAAGAAGCCCACCGTATATATGTATATATATATATATATGTGTGTGCGTGTCTGTGTTTGTCCCCCCCCCAACATCACTTGACAACCGATGCTGGTGTGTTTACATCCCCGTAACTTAGCGGTTCGGCAAAAGAGACTGATAGAATAAGTCCTGGGGTCGATTTGCTCGACTAAAGGCGGTATTCCAGCATAGCCGCAGTCAAATGACAGAAACAAGTAAAAGAGTAAAAATGATAATGATAATAATAATTCTTTGTAATATAGGAACAAGGTCACATAGTTCATAAGAGAAGTACAATCAATTATATTGACTCTAGATTTTCAGTAGTACTGCATTTTGTCAACCCTGAAAGGATGATAGATAAAGATGACCTTGGTTGATTTTGAACTCAGGATGTAAAAAGCCAAATCCAATAATGCCTAACATTTCCCCCAATAATAAGAAAATATATATATAAAAAGGTAAATAGATATATTTCTTTTAAAGTTTATTGCTGTCAGCTGTTTTCTTCTATCTCCGATTGCTTCCGTTATACATATGTAAACGTGTGTGTGTACATGTGTCTGCTTATGTAAGTATATGTATGTATACAGATATCTGTGTGAGTGTATTTGTACATGACCAAAAACAGATATCTATTCTGATATTCATCTGGAAATATATATGTATAATAAACTTAGATAAACTCACACACACAAATATATAGGCAAAAAAGAAAAAAAAATTACCATCTCGAAATACAACAATATATATATATAATATATAAATATATATACACGTATGTAAACACATATATATACACACCCACACACACACACATATATATCAGTTTTTACTTCCTTTACAAATCAGCGTACACTAATGTCATCTACATCTGGTCTTTATATATTGTGAGAATCTAGAGTGAATCATTATCCTTTACTGTCCATTTCCCATAATGGTATGGGTTGGTCTCTCTCCCTCTCCCCCCCTCTCTCTCCTTATAAGCAAATTTGTTGTTGAAAATGCACCTAAATTTGAAAAACTTGTAATTGTTTAAAATAAATTTATTTACTTATTTACCTAACTAGTTTCAACATTATTTTTTGCTTATCACTGGTAAAAATTTAGAATTATGAATTAGAAAAACATCTTTAAATGTTGACAAATTTAAATGTTCATAAAAAGACAAATTTAGAATTATGATTTAGAAAAACATCTTTAAACGTTGACAAATTTAAATGTTCATAAAAAGACAAATTTAGAATTATGATTTAGAAAAACATGTTCAAAAATTTCAGTGTTGACAAGTTTAAATGTTAATAACAGTCAATAATATTAAAACTGTGCATCAGTTTGTTTGAATGTACAAACATTAGTGTTAATAGTGATTGACAAGAAATGAATATCCTCAAAGTTTCAGTCATGATGAGTTAAGAGGGAAAAAACAAGGGAAAAAGGAAAATAGTAAAAAAAAGGGATTTGGGTTACAATTTCTCTGATCCTCATTCCATCGTGTGTAGGAACTTTCGCTTGTAACTGTGTGTTTTGGAATTCGGTCTATTCATAATTTTTTCCACGAATGGATCTGATTTTTGATTTGTTAAAGTACTGGTGATGTCCTTTTTCTCCAATGGTCAAGTTCATCGTTCTGTCAGGTTGGTTTCCCTATGGAGAATGGTCATCTGTCATTCCAGTTGGTTGATTTTCTCAAAGGGTCATTTTGTTGTATTTGCTGAAGTTCAGTTTTGATTAGTCTAGAGTTAGGTGACGTCAGTAACTCGTGTTTGTAAAATTTCATTGGGCTAGAAATCGGTGACATCGGCAACTGATGTTTGTATGGTGTTACTGTATGGTGTTGTGGAGGCGCAGTGGCCCAGTGGTTAGGGCAGCGGACTCGCGGTCATAGGATCGCAGTTTTGATTCCCAGACCTGGCGTTGTGAGTGTTTATTGAGCGAAAACACCTAAAGCTCCACGAGGCTCTGGCAGGGGATGGTGGCGAACCTTGCTGTACTCTTTCACCACAACTTTCTCTCACTCTTACTTCCTATTTCTGTTGTGCCTGTAATTCAAAGGGTCGGCCTTGTCACACTGTGTCACGCTGAATATCCCCGAGAACTACGTTAAGGGTACACGTGTCTGTGGAGTGCTCAGTCACTTGCACGTTAATTTCACGAGCAGGCTGTTCACCGGATCGACTGGAACCCTCGACATCCTAAGCGACGGAGGGCCAACAACAACAACAACAACTGTATGATGATTTGGAGTTGCAGTTATGGAACTTGGGTGGAAGACTGTTACTAAATTTTTTTTAATTGTTTGTCGTTCTTGGTTGTTTTTTTTGTGGAGAAATTGAGTCTGTTTTTCTGTTTTCTCTTTACTATTTTTTTTCTTCTTTCTAAAAGATATTCAGCTGTTGTTTATATTTGTTAATGAGTATGCTTTCCTTATTCAAACAGAATTGGGTTGAAGTGTTTCCGGTGCATTGATAGAGAGGGAAGATTTGGTACTTCAGGTTTATGCTTACAGGGCATTGGTCTCGACCCCGATCTGCCACCCTCTCCACATCATGGTGAAGCATGACCTTTGAACATTGGGCCTCAGAGAAGCAATGACAGGAGACCAAGGCATTTGGAGATATGCTGTGATTAAGAAGACCTGGCATCTAAAGTGAGATCACAGCCACGCATGTCCGGCCTAGTTAAGAGTACCCCTGATACGTTGGGTGATATGATGAGTCAAGTAAAACCAATATCGTAGCTGTGGCTAGTATCCCCTGACTGGCTCCCGTGCCAGTGGCACGTAAAAAGCACCCACTACACTCTCTGAGTGGCTGGCATTAGGAAGGGCATCCAGCTGTAGAAACATTGCCAGATCAGATTGGAGCCTGGTGCAGCTGCTGGCTTTCCAGGCCTCACTCAAACCGTCCAACCCATGCCAGCATGGAAAACGGACGTTAAACGATGATGTTGATGATGATATAACTTATGCACATGTGCATTAGCCAAATCTTCTTCAAATCACACCCTCATAAAACAACGTGAGATGGTCATGGCTGGAAGCACTTCAATCATTGATCTGCTCAAGTTGGATTGACACAGGGTTAACAGTTGTAAGAACAACTACAACAACCTGCATGCATGTTATATGGTCACCTAGCCTGTTAGAAATAGCAGCTAAATCTCCTTCAAATCACAGCTTTCTTTCTAAAATACAAAACAGAAAGGACATATTGAATATTGTAGTCCAAGATATACTTGGATAAGATGAATCAGCACTGACCTGGGTCTAAACAGCACAA
The DNA here is from genome assembly GCF_001194135.2 of Octopus bimaculoides. Taxonomy (NCBI): domain Eukaryota; kingdom Metazoa; phylum Mollusca; class Cephalopoda; order Octopoda; family Octopodidae; genus Octopus; species Octopus bimaculoides. Next base: position 11,633,000 of record NC_069007.1, read on the forward strand.
CAACAACAATAATGACAACAACATTGCAGTTGCACTATTACATAGAAGCACTCTCACACATCTCTTCTCACCCCAACACCCACCTTACCATACTGTCACCTCCACCTCCTTCACCACCACCACCACCACCACCACCACACACTCCACAAAACACCAACGTTAAAAGGTTCTGCTGCCACCTGATCTCTGCCCCGATCTGCCACCATCACCACACCATGTTCCTTCATTTCTTGCAAGCCATAAACATTATTAATATCTCCCTCCCCTCTCTCCTCATCTCTCCTCCTCCTCCTCCTCCTCCTCTCTCTCTCTCTTTCTCTCCTCGTTTCTCCTCCTCCTCCTCTCTCTTGCATCCTCTCTCAAGCATCCTCTCTCACTCTCTCTCTCTCTCTCACCTTATTACTCCATACACTTTCATTTCTTCTCTCCTCTTCTTCCGCTTCCTCCTCTCTTTCTCCTCTTCTCAGTCTTTTCTTCCTCTTCTCTTTCTTCATCTTCTCTCTCTCTCTACTTCCTCTTCTTCCCCTCTCTTTCTCCTCTTCTCTCTCTCCCTCTTCTTCTCCCTCTCTCTACTTCCTCTTCTCTCTCTTACTTCCTCTTCTCTCTCTGTCTTTCTCCTCTTCTCTCTCTTTTTCTTCCTCTTCTCTCTCTGTCTTCCTCCTCTTCTCTCTTCATCCCCTTCTCTCTCTCTCTTCTCTTTCTTCCTCTTGTCTGTTTCCCTCATATTTCCCCTTCCTCCTCTTCTCTCTCTCTTCATCCCCTTCTCTCTCTCTTGTTCTCTCTCGCTCTTCATTTTCTCTCCTCTCTCTCCTCTTCTCTCTCCTATCATATTCTCCCCTTCCTCTTTTCACTACCATTGTCCCCTCAACCTCTTCCTTGCTATCTCTATCCTTTCTATGTCTCTCCCTCCCTCCCTCTCTCTCTCCCATTCTTTTTATCCTTCTATATTTCTCTCCACCCTTCTCCATCCTCTTCACATTATCATTTTCTCATCCATTTCTCACATGGATTTATTTTTTCACTTTTTCTTTCTCCATCAACAAAACTGCCACCATTAAAACCACCTTTGTCACCTCCACCACCACTACCACCACTTCTGCCACCACCATCTTCACCATCACTCCCACCACCAAACCACTTTTGCTGCATTGGGAACATGCGGTACTGACCCCCTACGTCCACCGGGATTCTCAGATTAACTCAAATGAAAAAAAAATACATAAAAAAGAGCAAATACATATATACTTGCTTATTTATACATACATACACACACACACGCACATGCACACAAACAGATATATGTTCAATACACACATGCATATGCATACACACATACCCCTATATATGCATTCATATATATGTGTGTGTATATACACAATATGTATAT
>NC_069007.1:11634907-11639320 GCF_001194135.2 Octopus bimaculoides
ATATATACATATATAACTGTAAAACTTGTAACAAAATAAAAATGGGAATTGTTTATAAAAACAATAATGCCGATAAAAAGCAATAAAAATAATAGTAATAATAATAATGAAACCTAAATCATAATTTGAGTTATCTAGAAGCTGCCAACGACATTTTACACTTTTCTGAGATTTGATCCATGTTTGTTTTGTATGTTTGTGCTTGTGTTGTTGCCAAGTTGAATGGCCGAGAGGTGTGCTGTTTATTTTAACAGATTCATTCTTGCAGTACGAGTGGGATGTTTCATCTCATGTTTGTGTATGTATGTATGTGTGTGTGTGTGTGTGTGTGTGCGTTTACATAGGGTGTGTGAGGGGTAAAGAGCTCTTGTTTTACTCTTGCCAAGTGGTTTGCCCAAGAGCTGTTTTGTTCAGAAGATCCAATCCTGAAAACTTTAGAAAACAATCAATACATAAATAAATAAATGAATAAAAAATTATTAAAAAAAGAATTAGAAGCCCCAAAGAAGAGACCATCATGTGCTCGTATTCCATAACATCAACTCAGCCTGAGATCTGGGAGTTTTCCATATGCCTCATGCCCTCCATGTGGTTTCGGTCCAGGTGCCAAAATCTATGATGTGGATGTGTTTTTGTTGTTGTCGTTGAGACATTTTAGTCCAAATTTGTTTCTGTTAATTTGTTGTTGTTGTTTGTATTAGTGTAGGTGCCACAAGATCAATTCTGACCTAGTAGATCTCTGATCAAAACACGTTCCAGTTGTGACCATTTCTTCTGCCAAGGATTACAACATCACATGCTGTCTTTTTTTTTTTAAGGAGAGTAGAATGTGATTTAACAGTAATTTGGCAGATGTTTCTAGCAGAGTGAATCAGTGTTTGCATTAAAGAGACAGAGTGTGTCTCTAACAGTTGGCTATTGTTGTTGTTGTTGTTGTCGTAGTCAGTTCTGATCCAGCAGGTCTTTGGATGAAAACAGAACAAGCAGCCCCTCTCCTTTCCCTTTTTCTCCACACATACCACAAGAACCAATCTATTGGAAGAAACAACATGGTTCTTGGCCATTCAACTTGGCAACAACACAAACATAACCACAGTACAAGCACTACTACAACACAAAACAAACATTCTACACACAAACAAACCCTGATTCCCCACCACTACCACCAACACTATCACCACCACCACCACTTTGACCACCACCACCACTATCACCACCACCACCATCAGCTGCTACATGTCTTGGCAGCTTCTAGAAAATTCAAATTATGATAAAGATTTTTTTTTCTGTTCATAATGTCTTTTAAATGTATTTTATTTTCATTTTGTAGTCATATATTTTTATATACGCTCCAGCCAGAACACCTCATCTGTTTTCCATAATAAAATAATGTTTTGTGGTCTGTAAAGAAGAAGCAACCATGTTTTGGGGATAGAGATTTCTCTATGTTATTCACATGAAAATTCCAGTAGACATAATCACAAATCATGAAGACTAGCATTTCTTGGGACTTTGGTGGTTTAATTATATGTAGTCTATAAATAGGCTGTACAATTCCTAGATTCATACTATTTATATAAATGTGTAATATGCACTTTTTATTATAACAAAACATGTGATTTCCATCATGTTGTCTTTACAGCCAATATAATTTTACATCCTACACTAGTAATGTTCAGAGGCCAGTTTAGAATTTGTTATTGGTTTGTTTTAGAAACTTGATAATTTTTCAGTATATTTTATACAGCAATTATAATAAATCAGACTAGATACTTTCTTTCCACACATCATAACTCTAATGATAAATCAGTATATATTATACAAGAGAGTCATGTCCCCTTCCATTTCCACTGACAGAGATCTTATGATGTTTCTTCCTTCTTGTGAATAAAATAGATGCACACTGAAAATTATACATGATAATTGATTAGTGCATTATTATTTTAGGTAATTAATCTTTTGTACACTCATTAATTTATTGTGCACATTAATTTCTTTTGTGCATTGATTGCAAAATATTGCATTCATGCATCCATGCACACAACTTAGAGATAATGGGACACAAGAGAGTTTTGTCAAGGATTTCATTGTCCATAACTGTGGACACACTCTGCATGAGTGTATATGATATTGTGGGTGTATATTATATGTGTGTATTATATAGGAACATGTATTTACACATGAATATGTATTATAAGTGGACATTATGTATGTATTTAATATGTGAATGTGCATGGCTCAGTGGTTAGAGCATTGGGCTTACAATTGTGAAGTTGTGAGTTCAATTCCCAGAGCAAGTTGTGTGTTATGTTCTTGAGCAAGACACTTTATTTCATGTTGCTCCAGTTCACTCAGCTGTAGAAATGAGTTGCAACATGACTGGTGCCAAACTGTATCGGCCCCTTTGCCTTTCCCTTGGACAACATTAGTAGTGTGGAGAAAGGAGGTTGGTATGCATGGGTAAGTGCTGGCCTTCCACAAACAACCTTGCCCAAATTTGTACCTGAGAGGGGAACTCTCTAGGTGCAATCTCATGGTCATTTATAACCGAAGGGGGTCTTAAATTATATGTGAATCAGTGTTATTCATATGGCTATATGTTATATATGGGTGTATACAATTTTTTTTTTACTCACATATATGCATATATACATATGTGTATGTATATATATGTATATGTATGTGTGTGTGTATATATATATATATATATATATATATATATATATATATATATATATATATATATATATATATATATATATACATACATACATACATACATACATACATACATACATACATACTCACACATACACACACACACCAGAGACCTTGAAGTAATTGTAGATAACAATCTAAACTGGAGTTCCCACATAAACACCAAGGTTGACTTGACCCACAGGATGTGCTCGATCGGACAATCTACTAATGCCCAATCTGCCATGTAGTGGCACTGAACCCAGAACCATGTGGTGGAGAAGCAAACTTCTCACTATACAACCATACCTGCACCTATTTAAGAGATATGTCTCTCGATCAGTTCTCTGCGACCTCTATTTGCACTTGCGGTACACTTAAATTCTTTCCAAAATTTGGTGGCACTCCTGAACTTAAAATATAACTAAAAGGATAGTAGGGGGTGGAAATTATATTCAATTGACCCTGTGACACACCTAGCATCATCATACCAGTCGCTCTAGATCATGGATACAATGTGGTGTTTTGATACTGTTATGAAATGAGCAGATATAGTATCTTGAACAGGGACACACTGAAGTGTCTTAATTATAAAAGTCATGTCTTGTTTTTGACAGAATATGAACCTAAAAAAGTAGACTATGACATTTCATAACTGGCAAGGTCATTCAGAATCCTGTGGGGTGTTGTTGACTGAGTCAACACCGTCATTATTATCATCATCATTGTTTCACATCCATTTTCTATGCTGGCATGGGTTGGTTGATTTGACAGGAGCTGGCCTGCTGGGGAGCTGTCCAGACTCCAGTTGTCTGTTTGGCATGGTTTCTATGGCTGGGTGCTCTTCTTAACACCAACCACTTTACAGAGTGTATTGGATGCTTTTACACACCCTGACATGGGTGGATTTACAAGGTACTGACAGGAATGCATTTTACATATGAAACTCTAAATACTGGCCATCACATTTGAACGACAAGCAATTGACCAGCAACTCTGGCTAATGTCCTTGACAGATGTTTCTCTAGCTGATAGTTTTGACTTAATAATCTGTCAAGTCATCCACCCGTCCATCTGTTTGCTCCGCAGATTTGATAAGGAAGGTTGAGTTAAAATACCTGATGATGAAAATCCATTACAGTAACAGTTCCACTAACACAATCAAGAAACAATGAAATATTTGTGAAGAATTTGCTGAAAGAGAAAGAAAAAGAATGTGTGTATGTAGAGAGAGAGGGGGGAGGGAGAAAGTGTGTGTGTGAGGGAGGGGAAAAGAAAAATATATAAACATGACAACAAATCAGTTTCTGTAATCATTGTTATTATTATTATTAATATTGTTATCTTCATTATTATAATCTTTACTATTGTTATTATTAGTAGCAGTAAAATAAATTGCTTTTACTTATGTTTGTACCGTCCTTTTAGCAAAATTGACATAAACACATATACACGCACGTATAAATATGCATATACACGAATTTATCTTAAAAGACGCATCTGTATACATATGTTTATGTTAATGTGTTTATTTAATCATATATATGTAATATATACATACACATATGCATATGAATGAATATTCACATAACATACATATATATTGATCTATTTACACATATTCATAAATTATATTCCCATATATATATACACATACATATATATATATAAAGATATAGATAAATATATATATATATATATATATATATATATATA
>NC_069007.1:11642301-11643239 GCF_001194135.2 Octopus bimaculoides
CCCCCATCCCCCCAAATTTTGGGCCTTGTGCCTAAAGTAGAAAATAATATTTTATCACAATTATTTAAGACAAAATAATCTACCAGTAACTCTTATTAAGTTCTGGGTATTGACTTCTCATAATTATATATATTTCTGAAAGAAATATCTACACTACAGTATAAGAATAGCTCTACATTGTTGCAAATAGTCTTCACACAGTATGCTTGGCTGGAGGGATTAGCTTGTCTAGGCTGTGTATAGGTGGAGGATGTTTGCTGTGAGGAAAAGATTTTCACAATTCCATATCCCACTAAAAATAAAAGAAAGAAAATTGAATCCCATGCCCCACAAAAATGTTTGCACGCTGCACCGGTGGGGCATTTGCCCTGCATTGGGAATCACTGGTTTAAACAATGAATTTAAAACTGAGTTAGAAAACAGCCTAAAATCTTTCATAGACCACATCTATGTCTCCCAGTCTATCTACAATTCTAGAACATTGGTTTATATTTTGTAGCGACAATGTGACCAACTTCATTTGCAGACTTCAAAAATAAAGGTGGAGGGAATAAGGGTCGGGTCCTTGCTGAGGGCTTAAATGGTTGGCTTAGCCGTCAGAAGGAAAGAGACACAAAATATTGTTTAAAAATTAAATTATTGGATAACAACGTTTAGGGCCGTAAAAAATAAATGTAAACATAATAAAACATTCTTTATGTAAATGCCAAAAATATATTACACCCACACACACATACAGAATTGCAAAATATATGTATGTGTATACATACATATATATATATATATATATAGACACATGTGTAAAACTTCTGTGTGTGTGTGTGATATACATATATTTACACATACATATATACACATTTCTATATATGTCTATATACATACACATTTACATACACTTCTATACATGTCTATATATATACATATATGTCTGTATATAT
>NC_069007.1:11646580-11647408 GCF_001194135.2 Octopus bimaculoides
CACTTCATTAATTTCTATTAAATTATCAGATACGCATATACATACACACACACACATATATCTATATATACATACACACACACACATATATCTATATATACACACCACACACACATACACTCATACTTCTCTCACATCCTACACACACACACTCCATCCTAGTATAGAATATTTAACGCAAGAATGGAAATTTCCATTGAACAGATCTATTTTTTTCCAAGGGGGTACTTTAATCACGTTTTTTTTCCTGTCTTCAAGTTTAAAATTTCATCAGTTTTTGATAAAACCGGGAGGATTTTTATTAACTTAAATCAAACAACGATAAAAATAAATAAAATTATCAATTTGAAAATAATAAAAAAAAAACTACAACTGATTGAAATTTAAAACTGAAATTGAAATTTGAACTTGAATTGAAATATGAATAAAAAATAACCTGTAGTTTGAAAATATGAAACCAAAATGTTAGTGGCCATGTGGTTAGTAGCTTGTTTACCAACTACATGGTTCCAGGTTCAGTCCCACTGCATGGTACCTTGGGCAAGTGTCTTCTAATATAGCCTCGGGCCGACCAAAGCCTTGTGAGTGGATTTGGTAGACGGAAACTGAAAGATGCCCATTGCATGTGTGTGTGTGTGTGTATTTGTGTGTCTTTGTTCCTCACCACCACCATCACTTGACAACAGACGTTGGTGCGCTTATGTCCCTGTAACTTAGCGGTTCAGCAAAAGATTACAAAGAATAAGTCCTTGGATCAATTTGTTCGACTAAAGGTGGTGCTCCAGCATGACCACAGTCAAATGACTGAAACAAGTAAAAGAATAAAAG
>NC_069007.1:11647739-11650147 GCF_001194135.2 Octopus bimaculoides
ATATATAGGATGTCCATAAATTACAGACATCACTAAATATATTCCCAATGGTTGTTATATGTTTTTGATAACATAATAGGTTAGATAGGATGATGTCTATATTACAATATTTCAATAACAAACAATATGTTGTGCATGTATAGTAATATTACAATCATGAAATTAGCATAAGCTTATCTCACTCTTTCTCACGGAATCCCTAGGAACTTTTTGTGAAACCTTAGGGTTCCAGAGAACCCTGGTTGAGAAACGCTGCCATAGAGGCACTGCATCCAACCCACAGTTGACTATTGTGGTTAGGATGGGCTGCATCTAGCAAAGATATTTTGGTAATGGTGTGTTGTGGCTTTCATCCAGTAATGGTTGAATGTAATGGTATGATGGGAAGAATTGTGAGGTTTATGTGGAATACAGAATATTCTTTGGTTCCATGTTGTTTCACCTTCTGTCTTACTGTGTGGGAACCTTGAGCAGGTGTCTTCAACTATAGTTGCTGGCTGTATAGTCTTGTAATTTATCACTTCTGATGAAGCAACAGAAATTTATACATAAATATATGAATGCACAAACATGCAGTATCCATGTTGAAAAGTTTTGACTTAGCACCGTTTAACAAAACACAAACATGTAGGCATTCATATTTGGATTTCATGGCAATCTGAAGTTGTCCCTTAATCCCAAACTTCTGCAAAATCTTCCACAGCATCGGCACTATGGATATGTGATTAGAATGTCACAGGAAAGAATTGCAAGACAGATTCTTCAAGCCAAGCCAACCAGCAGGAGACCCATGGTTAGAGCAAGGACAAGATGGTTGGGTAATATTCATAGTTTCCCAGTTGATTGCTCAAGAAAGTGTAATAATAGTTGTTTCTGATTGGATCCTATGGAGGAGATACCTAAGGACTCAAGCCCCACAATCCTTCCAGGAATAATGGGTAGAGAGGATAAATGGGTGAATACACTCACAGACACATACATGGAATTTCCTTTCTTTGAAGATGGTAAAACATGATTTGAGGGCAAGTTGGCTGTTTTATTTAACAGGTCACATGACCAATAAGAGTTCCCCTTGTCTCTCTTTGAATTAAAAAGCTATTTTCCTTTTGCCAATTCTCAGAGATGTGTTTTGGCCCAGATAAATTCCACCCCAAATATCACATCTGCAATATTCTTCGACACATTCTTTAAATTGCTTAAACCAAAACCAATTACAAAATTTTTCATTTAATTTAAAATATTCTCCACATTTTGGAAAACTCTTGTCACTCAACTCCATTACTGCTGGATCGTGAAAACATTTCAATAAATAACCATCTTAAATGGCCAACCAGTTTCTGTAAACATGCACTGAATACTGACACACACACCCACACACACACACACACACATGCAGACACAGACATGTTTATATGCGTAAACACACACATGCATGTAAGTTCACTTTCGCATACGCTCAAATGCATACACACATATACACTCATGCAGAAGCACACACACACACACACACTAGCTCTCTCTCTCTCCTTCTCTCTCTCTCACTAAGACACACACTCATACTCACACACTCTCTCTCTCTCTCTCTCACAAACTCAGACACACACTCATACACACACACACTCTCTCTGTCTCTCTCTCTCTCACAAACTCAGACACACTTATACACACTCTCTCTCACACATACACACACACACACACACACACACGCTACCCCCTCTCATTCCCTTCTTTCTCTCTCTCTCTCTCTCCCACTCTCTTTCTCTCACAAACTTAGACACACTTTCACACACACACACGTGCATTCATGTCTCTCTGTGTCTCTTATACACCACACCATACATAAACACACACATGCTAACACCTCTCTCTTTCCCTTACTTTCTCTCTCTCTCCCTCTCTCTCTCTCTCCCACTCTCTCTATTTCTCCCCTTCCCCCTCCCCTCTCTCTCATTTACGATGTTCCATGGTGTTAAGTGATCTCGCTAAAATGCTTTCAAAACTGTCTTCAGCTCCGATTTATCTGTTCGTTTGTTTATATATTTATTCATTGGGTGAAGACATATTGAGGTTGTGGGGTGGGGGTGAGTAGAGGCAAAGACATTTCTGTGGGGTGAGTAGGGGGTGTTTCTTGAAACTATCATCATCATCATCATTGTATATCATGTCTTTCTGGAAGTCTTTTGAGATTTTGTTTTTTTATATATAAAATGAAAGTCAAGATTGACTGATTTTCATGGGGTTACTTATTGTTAGGATGTGTTTGTGTATGTCTTTATTTGTGTGTGTGTGTGTTTGTTTGTTTATTTACATATATATATATGTATATGTGTATATATATATATATATATATATATATATATATATATATATATATATATATATATATATATATATATATATATATATAT
>NC_069007.1:11650930-11653082 GCF_001194135.2 Octopus bimaculoides
TATATATATATATATATATATATATATATATATATATACATGTGTATGTATGTATATATATATACATACATATATTATATATATACACATATATGTATATATACATACGTACATATATTTACATAATTATATGTATGTATGTTTGTATGGAGATATATTTATATATGTGTGTGTGTACATATACACACTTCCATATATATGCATGTACATATTTGTATGCACATGTCTGGTTATATATATGTGTGTGTGTATATATATATATATATGTATATATATATACATGAGTATGTATATATTTATATATGTATATATATATATATATGTGTGTGTGTGTGTGTGTGTGTGTGTGTGCATATATATATATATGTATATGTGTGTATATATTTCTATGTATGCATGTATATATGTATACTTGTGTATTTTGATTCAGTGAACAAGTTTACATTATAGAAAATAAAGTACTCAATACTTCACAGATTGTGTTATTTTCTTTATTCTTTACTCAAATATTTGTTAACCAAATTAATTCCACTTTGATTCTCTTTTAAATTGACCAAATTTGAAAAACGAATGGAAGCAGAAACAATTCTGTAAACTAGTAACCTAATAAAGAATATGTCAGTGAGTGTGTACTGTGTGTGTGTGTGTGTGTGTGTGTGTGTGTGTGTGCATATATGTGCAGCTTATGCATCTATGAATGTATGTACAAGGGTTTATATATGTGTCATCTTGTATGTGTATCATCATCATCATCATTGTCATCATTGTTTAACGTCCGCCTTCCATGCTGGCATGGGTTGGACGGTTTAACTAAGGGCTGACAAGACAGAAGGCTGCACCAGGCTCCAATCATATATATATATATATATATATATATATACAGGAGTGGCTGTGTGGTTGCTTCCCAACTACATGGTTCCAGGTTCAGTCCCACTGCATGGCACCTTGGGTAAGTGTCTTCTACTATAGCCATGGGCTGATCAAATCCTTGTGAGTGGGTTTGGCAGATGGAGACTGAAAGAAATCCGTCGTATATATATGTATATATTCGTGTGTTTGTGTCTGTATTTGTCCCCCACTGTCACTTGACAACTGATGTTGGTGTGTTTATGTTCTCGTAACTTAGCGGTTCGGCAAAAGAGGCCAATAGAATAAGTATTATGCTTACAAAGAATAAGTTCTGAGGTAGTTATATTCGACTAAAACCTCTAAAGGTGGTGCTCCAGCATGGCCACAGTCATATGAGTGAAACGGGTAAAAGAATACAGGACTATATACATGTGTATCATCATCATCATCATCATTATTTAACGTCCATTGTCCATGTTGGCATGTATTGGATTTTTTGACTAGGGCTGACAAGCTGGAAGACCTCAGTAGACTCCAGTCTGATTTGGCATAGTTTCTACAGCTGGATGCCCTTCCTAACACCAACCACTCCAAGAGTATAATGAGTGCTTTTACATGCCACTGGCATGGGTGCTCTTTGTGTGACACTGGTATCTGCCATGACTGTGGTTTTGCTCATCACGATTAGTCTTCTTCTCAAGCATGACATAATGCCAAAGGTCTCGGTCTTTGCCTCTGTGAGGCTCAAAATTCAAAGATCATGCTTCACCACTTTGTCCCATGTCTTCCTAAGTCTACGTCTCCCACAGTTAGAGATTGGCACTTCTTTACACAGTTGTCCTTGTCCATATGCATCACACCATCTGCCTTTCACTCTGAGTGAAAGGCCCTTTGTTTCCAATAAAGGCAGGAGCTCTCTGAACTTTGCCCAGCCTAATCTCATTCTCACTGCTACGCTCTCAGTACATCCATCTCCACTACTAACTTGGTCACCTACATAATGGAAGTTATCTACTACCCCTAACTTACCCCCCACTAGTTCTTAATGGACGTATACATACATCATCATCATCATCATCATCGTTTAACGTCCGCTTTCCATGCTAGCATGGGTTGGACGATTTGACTGAGGACTGGTGAAACCGGATGGCAACACCAGGCTCCAGTCTGATTTGGGAGAGTTTCTACAGCTGGATGCCCTTCCTAACGCCAACCACTCAGAGAGTGTAGTGGGTGCTTTTACGTGTCACCCGCACGAAAACGGCCACGCTTGAAATGGTGTCTTTTATGTGCCACCCGCACA
>NC_069007.1:11654430-11655233 GCF_001194135.2 Octopus bimaculoides
AATTTTTAATGACTTCCTTAACTGTCTAAATAAATGCATGAAATTTTGATCCAATATAAAGGACATAATGGAAATTAATACACACAAGTCAAATTCTGCAACACCACTCCATCACATTTGAAAAATGACATCACTTAAATGGCAGCCATTTCCGGCTTTGCACGCTCCTGCTCTTTCCAAAACTTGTATCATAACACCCTCAGTAGTTTCAGACCCCACTTCTCTGATTTCTCCATAGATGTTTTCCTTTAGTTGCACCAGGGTCTCCAGTATGTTGACATAAACACTCTCTTTTAGGTATTCCCACGAGAAAAAGCCCAGGCTAGTGTCAAGTCTGGGGAACATGAAGGCCAGTTGTCATTGCCGTAGTGGGAGATTATTCTCTCTCCAAAGCACTGCCGTAGAAACGGCCTTGTTTCTCTTTTGGTATGAACAGTGATCCCATTTTGCTGGAACTATGTGTAAGGTCTTCTTTGAATGGCTGGGTGCAAAAAGGTCTCAATCATGGATATCTGATATATATACAACAAGCTTCTTTCAGTTTCCCTGTGCCAAATTCACTCACAAGTCTTTGGTCAGCCCCAAGGGTGTAGTAGAAAACACTTACCCAAGGTGCAGTGCAGTGGGACTGAACCTGGATCTATGTGGTTGGTAAGCAAGCTACTTACCACACAGCCACTCCTGCAATATATGCCGTAGAAAACTTGTTCATAAAAAAGTTTTGGAAGTGAATAAATCTCCACTTTACTCTTGTTTATCAACTATATATATCTATCTATCTATCTATCTATCTATCTATATAT
>NC_069007.1:11655519-11659544 GCF_001194135.2 Octopus bimaculoides
AGAGAGAGAGCACCAAAGCATGTATATGTTTCCCTCCAAGAAACTCAAATAATATTTTCTTTCACTAATCTTCCCAATATCCTTAATGGATTGATTCTGGACTGTGCAAGTCAGTATTTTTATAGACATCTTGTAAGAACTCAATTATTGATGGGTTTCTGTATAAATCATTTTCTTCCACAGCTCATTGCATGTACACACACACACACACACACACACACACACACACACACACACTGATTCCTATAATTGAGGATCTCCTTCATGCTGACAGGTTCTATGAGTTGTGCTTCTCATAAACATCCACCATTTGTTGTTATTATAATTATTATTATTGTTGTTTCTTTCTGTAACTTTAAAGGAAACAGCTTTAGGGAAATGGAAGTCTATGTGCCTGGTTTAACACCAGCCCCCACGTCCATGGGTGGCTGGAGAAGAACCTGTTCTACTGCAGTTGTTTGGGTCAGGTCTATAGTCAGTAGATCACTTGTTTCCTCTTCAACCAATATTTCAGGCTCTGTTTGTGGCAAGCTGGCAGAATCATTAGCATGCCGGGCAAAAAGCTTAGCAGTATGTCATCAGCTGTTATGTTCTGAGTTCAAATTCCACTGAGGTCGACTTCGCCTTTCATCCTTTCGGGATCAATTCGATAAGTACCAGTTACGCACTGGGGTCAATATAATCAACTTAATTCCACTGTCTGTGCTTGTTTGTCCCCTCTATGTTTAACCCTTGTGGGCAACAAAGAAATGAATATTTCAGGCCCTGGAAAGTACTGTGGGAGTAGGGTAGAGTGGGGGAAGGTATACTTCCTCACTCTGGTTAAACCCTTGCCCTACTCATCATTAAAAAAAAAATCATGGCAACTGGAGAGCTGACCCTCATCTAGGAGACCAAAACAGTTGAACTTTGGAAACAAAAATGTCTTGTAATATTTAGTTCCAAATAAGGCAGCAAGCTGATAGAAATGTTAGTATGCCGGGTAAAATGCTTAACGGTATTCTGTCTGTCTTTATGTCCTAAGTTCAAATTCCGCTGAGGTCGACTTTGTCTTGGGGGTCAACAAATTAAGTACCAGTTGCATACTGGGGTCCTTCTTATCGACTAGCTCCCTCTCCCAAAATTGCGGGCCTTGTGCCTAGAGTAGAAAAGAATATTTAGTTCCAAATGCAGCGGTGAGCTGGCAGAATCATTAGCATGCCAGGCAAAATGTTTAGCAGCATTTCCTCCATCTACATTGTGAGTTCAAATTCCACCAAGGTCAACTTTGCTTTTCATCCTTTCGAGATCAATAAACTATATACCAGTTGAACACTTGGGTCCATGTAATGAACTTAGTGTTTCCCCTGAAATTGCTGGCCTTGTGCCAAAACTTGAAATCAGTATTTAGTTCCAATTCCTTACATTCTGGGTTCAAAGTCTGTTGAGGTCAATATTATCTTTTATTCTTCAGGGGTCGATGAAATAAAGTACCGGCTATGAACTAGGAGTTGATATTATCAACTTCACTTTTTGAGGCATTATGCCTATGTTGAAAATCAATATTTTAATTGATGTTTTAATCAGATTTATCTCCAGTCATCATCAGACGTCTTATTCCATGACATGAAGATGATATTAGGCTGGATTCGAACTAGGAACCTTTATTTCCAAACTAAACGCATTAAAGTGACTTGCAGCTGTTTAAGCAGCACAGTAATAGTGATCAGTTTCACCGGACATAAGGGGCCTACAAATGCTACGGGTATTGCCCCTTCCTCCAGACTTAACTCACACCCTGACCTCAACTTTGATGTTCCTCACTGATAACCCTCATTTATATATATATATATATATATATAACACAACCAAACCTCCACCCTAAGCACTAGCCTTCCTACATAAGTGTATGTGTATGTGTGTCTGTCTGTCTGAGTGTGTGCGTGTGTATGCATGCATGTGGGTGTGTACACACTTGTCTGGACATTGCATGATGGTTATAAACATACAGGTTAGGTTTTATGTTGAAGTTAGCTAGATTTAGTCTCTTCTGTCTCTTCTAAGACATAATTCTAAAAAAATATTATCACATCATTGAAATTTTCAAGTTGTGAGATACTGCATAACAAGTTCCAAACAATGTGAATTGATAAGCATTACATTCGACAGAGTAATCCGAATGCTAAAGGGTTAAGTCAGATATCATTTGACGTTGAACATATTTCCAGGATTAGCCCTGAATAAATGTTTAGAAACTACAGACTCAATTTACACATCACAACCACGTTCTTATGACGGTGATTGTCTCTCAGAGCTGGATTTATAGGAAGCAAAGGAAGCAATTGCTCCAGGCCCCCTTGATATTGGGGGCCCCTGCTATGAGGATATGGAGCACTCAATAGAGGGAGAATTCCAACCCCCACCCTAACCAGAAAACTTGCATGAAAAGGCTTTCTTTCAACATACAAATATATCTTAAAAAATGTAATGGGTTCTTGTTTTTGTTTGATAAATAACCCTGGATTTCTGCACATTAGCAACACCAATTTATTCCATTAGAAAACAGTTTTCTACCCACTCCCAAAAGCAGTTATAATTCTCAAGGGAATTGTAGTTTCTTCTGGAAAATGACAGAGAAAAAGAAAACTACAAAATACTCCTGAAAATGTATGTATGAATCTATGTATCTGTGAGTGTGTGTGTATGTGAATAATAATAATAATAATAAAATCATTCTTTTTATTTAAAACAAATAATAACAAACATAAAATCAATTATATGATTCAACTTATTAGGAACAATTATTTTTATCCCTTTATTATTATAGGTGTGTGTGAAAGAAGTTTTTTTGTTGTCTCTAATTAAAATTCCTTCTTTCAACGCATAACTGAGTAATGACCCGGGATTGATCACCTGCAATTAATGGCACACACACACACACACAAACATGCATGCACATATATTAAGGTGGTGAGCTGGCAGAATGGTTTGCATGCCTGGCAAAATGCTTAGCAGTATTTCATCTGCTGCTATGTTCCGAGGTCAACTTTGTCGTTCACCCTTTCAGTGTTGGTAAATTAAGTACCAGTGAAACACTGGAATCAATGTAATCGATTAGTTCCATTCCCAACAAATTTGAGGCTTTATACCTCCAATAGAAAGGATTATTTCAGTGAGGCATTGAAAACTTTGGTCTTATTCTATGAAAGAGCTAAGGAATATATTCCAAAATTCAAATTTGGAATTTAGTTCTAATAATAAAATTACAAATCTCAACAGCTAAAAGCATTGTTTGGGACTTTGTTCAAACTGTGGCTTTAGAATTATTGCATATATGTTCAAATAAATCTTTTCCTTTATTTCTTTTTTTTCAGTTATTTTTGTCATTTTGCCAAATACCTGATATTACCTTAGGGTAGTGGGGTAAAATTGGTAGCTGGGGCAAAATGAGTAATTACTGATTTCGTGTTGTTTTTTCAATATTTGTTTGCAAGTATTGCATCACCGTTTTGTACTGGTGCATCATGTTTGGGAGTAAAAGTTAGTCACCATAGTTACTGTTGAAGTTGAGAAAGTTTAAAACATAGGTAATAGGCAGATCTTTTTCAAGAAATCTTTCCTCAATTGTAATTGAGGTTACTAATGAAATACCTAAATAATTTTTGGTGTTTGTTCTTTACTCTGTTGCATTGCACATCAACTTTTTCCCACATTAATGTCCAAATTAATAATTTTCAATTTTCAAACAAAGACGGCAAAATTGGGGCAAAACGAGTAATGACTAATTTCAATAATTTCTTCTCTTTAACTGCATGATGTATAAATATATCAGGAAGAAATCCATTCCAGCAGATTGTAAAGAAGCTATAAAGAATATTTTATGTTAAATTTTTGATTTAGTCAAGTTTTGTTAAATTCATATCGTATGCCATTTTCCAAGATTTCTTTCATTTGACTTAGATATTTTTTTTAATATTTGTTGAATTTCTGGTGACTAAAAATGGATACTGATGTGTATGAGTGTCTTTTCTTTGGGTTTTTTTTTT
>NC_069007.1:11659554-11660374 GCF_001194135.2 Octopus bimaculoides
AAATTTAATTCTGAAGAATTTAAGAGCCAAATTTACCATACTTTGTGTTACTCATTTTGCCCCATCTAAATTTCTCTTTTTCATGCTCAAAGGGAACAGAGATAATTTTCTGAAATAGTATTCTGAATATGTTATAGTGTTTTTAAAGCATTTAAAGACGATAATTTGTTTAGCTGATGTACTTTTTGTAAAGTAGTGAACATTTATAAGAATGTACTTTTTTCCCAAAGCCAAAAATGCAATAAATATTATTCATTGTACCCCTCACCCCTTACCAGAAACTGGGAAAGTGGATTTTCGGAATGGCTATCCCATATCAGTTGGAATTTTCGTTTCTTTACATGCATTGCAATACAATGAAGTGAAGCATTTTTTCAAAGTCAAAAAAATTTTTAATCCATATCTTTTAAATGTTTGTCTCTGATCCTCCCCACTTCCACTCACTCATACATTTTCATGCCTTTGGAACACTAACGACCACCAGAAAGATGTTTTTTTCTTTTTCCCCCCTTTTTCATAATTTTCTGTCATTTTATCATATTCTACATTCTGAAACAATCATAACTTGCATTTAAAAAAAAAAAAAAATCATTCCCTCTCATCTTCCCTTCCATCATTGCACTTTTCACAATAAAGGAAAAATTTAACACCACAACCATGGTCTGTATGTAAGAAAAATAATTAAAATTTTTGAAATATGTATCTATGAAGCTACATTTTCAGTCATTTATTTAAACTTTCTCTGCTCACTCGTCAAATTCTATTACATGTAATAGATCAGTTTTGAGATTTAAATTTGCTAATTTTCCAAGATTTTAAT
>NC_069007.1:11660878-11661291 GCF_001194135.2 Octopus bimaculoides
TCTCTGTTTCTCAATCTATCTATCTGTCTATCTATCTATCTATCTATCTATCTATCTATCTATCTATTTGTTTATCTCTCTGTCCCTCTCTCTTTCCTCTCTCTCTGTATCTCTCTCTCTATCCCCCTCTGTCTGTCTTTCTCTTGCTCCTCCTTCTTACTCTCTTTCCTTCTCTCTTTCTTTCTCTTTTCTGTCTTTCATATCATTCACTCATTCTTTACCTCATTTCCCTTCTTTCTTCATTCATTTTTTCTCCTTCATTTTTGCTTTTCCTTTCCTTCATCTCCATCTTCAATTCATTTTGCTTCTCTCTTCTCTCTATATCAGCTTCTCTCTCATTATTTTCTTTCAAATTTTCCTCTTTTTCATTCTATTTTTCTCTCCTCTTCTTTCTTTCATCTTCTTTTCTTCTC
>NC_069007.1:11661578-11668225 GCF_001194135.2 Octopus bimaculoides
CCTACTATGTCTTTCATTATATATATTCCTTAAGGCGGCGAGCTGGCAGAATCATTAACACAGCGGGTGAAATACTTAGCGGTATTCCATTTGTCTTTACGTTCTGAGTTCAAATTCTGCCGAGGTTGACTTTGCCTTTCATCCTTTCAGGGTCGATAAATTAAGTACCAGTGTTGCATTGGGGTCAATCTAATCGACTGGCCCCATCTCCCCCACAAAATTTCAGGCCTTGTGTCTAGAGTAGAAAAGAATATATGTATTCCTTCATTCTCTTTCTCCTTCTCTTCTACTTTCCATCTCATACCCCTTCTCTCAATCTCTCTTTCATTCTTTTATTCCCATCACTTTTTCTTTTTCAACCCCCACTCCTCCCCGCTTCTCTCCTCTTTCGTTCTTTTCCATTCCATTTTCTTTTATTTCATTCTTTCCTTCATTTTTCTGTCTTTCTACTTCCTTCTCAATTTCCCTCTCTTTCTCTTCATCTCATTCGTTTTCTCCTTCTTTCTTTCTTTTCCTATTTCTCCTTCATTTATTCTTATTTTCTCTCATTCTCTCCGCAGTTTGCTCCACTATACATACATATATGGCATTTTACATACACACACACATGCACTGTGCACACAAACATATTACACACACACTCACACACATATATTTGTCATTCTAAGTACAGTAGTAGTAATAGTAGTTGCTGTTGTTGTGCATACTAATGCTTCATTTAGTATTCATATATGCATTTCTTTGTGATAGTCATATAAAAATATCTGTGTGCTTTTTATATATACATATATATATATATATATATATATATATACACACACACACACACACACACACACACACACACACACATACATATATATATATTCCTACTGATACTTACGTATGCACTCACACACTGAAGCAAGTTTATATTTCTGTCTACGTGCCTGTCTGCATGTCTGTCTCCTAGACTTTGGATTTGTCCACTTCTTTGAACACAGCCTCCAGTGGGTGGTGGTGGTGGTGGTGGTGATGGAGGACAGGGTTTAAATCCCAGAATTGCAGCATGTTCAACTATTACTACCCCCTTGCCGTCATCATCATCATCATCACCAGCACGGTCATCTTTCTCCTCAATCTCAGTAAAATTTATGAAAACCAGAGTACAGTGGTGTATTAATTAACCTACCTAACTAGGTCTAACAATGACACAGTTGTAAAACAGCAGCAAAAACTGGAAGGTGCAGGTGGCAGGAACCACATGATTTTGGTGTGTCCCGGTAATCTGGGATTATGTGTGTAAAGTGTACTCCATCTCACCTTATGTAGTGTCTCATTTGGGGCTAGAGAGCCTAGCTTGTTATTATTATTATTATTATTATATTATATTATATTATTATTATTATTATTATTGAGTGAGATAGCAGTGCATGCCATCAAAGTGACACGGATAAAATACATGAAGCCCAGTATACCCATCATGATTACCCATCTGATAAAGGGTGCACCAGGCACATGCATCACAACCATATGTGCGTGACATGGTGATCTAATATGAAGATAAACAGTGCATGACCTTGCAGATGGAGCCCCAGTTTGAATTTTCTTCAGGTCGAGTAGCTCATCCTGCTCAAACAGTCCCTGAATGGTGTTTAAGGATGCTGAACAAAACACCCATATTTCTAGAGGTGAATTATCCAAACCCCGAAGAATCCCTCTTAGCACATGGCTATGATGCTCCCCCACTACTTCTGCTCATGATCAGAGGTGCACATATCGTCAGCCACCAAGGGACATGCTCAACTGGTTAAGGTCAAACAACTGACAAGCAAATCTGTGGTATTAAGCAGAATATTTACTGTAGCCCATCTTTTATACCAAGACAAAACAATGTACATAATAACACTTCCAATCAGTTTAGATCAGAAGCCATGAGAGCCACTGCCTGGAACTGCATCAGAGCAATTATTATTATTATTATTATTATTATTATTATTATTATTATTATTATTATTATTATTGTGATGACGCATATCTTAGTGGTTAGGGTGTTGCACTCACGATCTAGCGATCATGATTTCAATTCCTAGACCGGTTGGTGCATTGTGTTCTTGAGCAAAACACTTCATCTCCTGTTGCTCTGCTGTCACTTCAACACCTGACATGTCTTACACCTGTGCACCTGTTCAGGCAATGTTGATTTGATGGGAAGACTGAGCTAATGTCCAGCACATACATTTGATCCTTATAAACAAATCATTTGTGCAGGTCGTTGGGTAAAAGCTGGACGCTCATATGTCATCTTCGACGGGAGAGTCCATTATTATCATTATTATTATTATTGAAATAAATAAGTACCAGTTGAACACTACACTCTGGGTTTAAATTCTGCCAGGATCAACTTAGCCTCTCATCTTTTGGGGGTTGATAAGTACCAGTTGAACACTGGGAGTCAATGTAATCGACTTATCCCCTCCCTGAAATTGCTGGCCTGTGCCAAAATTTGAAGCCATTATTATGACATTATTATTATTGTCTTTCTACTTTCAATTTTGTTTCCATTTCTTGCCGAGGGTCTTCCCAACACCTAGGGCAAAGAAACTCACTGTATACATTGATAGGCCATTAAAATAAACACCCCAAATTGTTTATTTACGAAGTCAAATTATTTGATCAGAAAAAAAGGAAGAAGAAAGAAAGAAAGAAAAAAGGAAAAGAGAAAAATAGAGAAAACAATGAAAAAAAGAAAACAAAAGAAAAAGAATTCACAGTGACAATGCTCTTCTCAATACGTGTGATGTTCCAGTTAAAACAATATTTCGCACTCCTTGCATGGATGGTAAGCCAGGGATCATTGTCAAATAATTTTCAGTTCCTCTTTTGATTATTCCAAGATCTCCTGCAATCACTGGTATTGTAACCATCTTGAAATGCCACATTTTTCTGATTTCAAAGAGTAAGTCTTTATATTTTCTGAGCTTATCAAATTCTTTTGCTGAGATATTATGGTCACAACGTATGCTCATGTCAATCAATAATCAGATTTTATTGTTTTCCTCTTTAATAACAATATCTGGTTTATTAGCTTTGATGAACCAGTCTATAACGTACTGGAAAGTTCCAAAGAATCATTACATTCTCTCCCTCAGTTACAGCCTCAGGGTGGTGCTTATATCATTTGTCAGCAATTTTAATTTTATAATGCCAACATATTAACCAGTGTAGATATTGGCCAACTCTGTCATGTCTGAATTCATACTCTACAGGTGCTTAAACTTTTCATCCAGAGATTAAGTGGTCCACTGTTTCAATCTCATTGTTGCAGTATTGGCATTTTGGGCTACTCCATTTTTCATCACTTATTATTATTATTATTATTATTATATCACTGTTCAGTGTTCGATAGATGGAGGAAAATACGTCCTGCATCACCTGCTACACCTCCATGTTGCTGGGGTGTGTGTGCAGCATTGTGTGTTCTGTTCTGCTGTTGGGAGTGTACAACTCCTCCCCATACTGTATTGTGTTAGTTTTTTTTTTCCTTGAGGTGTGGTGATGTGTTTTGTTGTGTTACTGCTTGTATTGTGTTTTGGGTGTGTAATGCTTTGGTTTTCTAGCTTGCTGGTGGGCGTTTATTTCCCTGGGTAAATGCTGCATAGAATGTGTCTTGTATTTGTGGGTTGTTTTGTTTAGGTTTGATTGTGTCTTGCGCAGGATGTGGGCTGTTCTTAACGGCTATATTATTATTATTATTATTATTATTATTAGTAGTAGTAGTAGTAGTAGTAGTAGTAGTAAGGTAGTGAGCTGGCACAATGATTAGCACGTTGAGCAAATTGCTTAGTAGCATTTCATGTCTGCACGTTCCGCCAAAGTCAACTTTGCCTTTCATCCTTTTGGGGTTGATAAAATAAGTACCAATTGCATACTGGGGTCGATGTAATCAGCTATTCCCTTCCCACAAATTTTCAGGCCTTGTGCCTTTAGTAGAAAAGATTAATATTATTATTATTATTATTATTATTATTATTATCATTATCATTATTATTATTATTATTATTATTATTATTATTATCATTATTATTATTATTATTATTATTATTATTATTATGAAAGACTCTCAGGTAGTTCTTAATTACCGGTTATTCTTTAATTGAAAACAGTCAAAAACAAACCACCAAAGGTTTCAAGTAGTGCCTTCTCCTGTGACTCAAAGAGACAATACTCTCCTTAGAATGCGAGCTGTATCCAACAATGCTGCCTTCTGGATCACCTTAAGCCTGACAGCAGCCCCAATATTCTTAATATGTTTTTCAAAGCCCTTGTAAACTGCTCCTAATGCTCCAATTACCACCAGTATCACCATTACTTTCCTCATTCTCCATAACTTTCCTATCTCATCCTGTAGTGGCTGGTATTTCTCCATCTTTTCTGTTTCCTTACATTTCACCCTCAAATCACCTGATATTGCAACATCTATTATCTTTACTTCTTTTTCATCTTTATGGATGAGCATGATTTCTCATCATCTCACCTCGATGACTTGGACGCACTGCATGTTAAAATCCCAGACTATTTTCTAATGTTCATTTTCCATTACTCCCTCTGGCTTGTATTCCTACCATTGTTCAGCTCGCTCAAGGTTTGCTTTACTGCGCAGCAGCCAGTGGACATATCTGGCCACATTGTCGTGTCTCCTTTTGTATTTTCATTGTGCGAGCTTACAGCACTCACTAGCAATATGGCTTATACTTTCTCCCTTCCCAGAGCACATCCTATGCTGTGGTGAGTCAGTGCTTTTATCAATGTGATATTTGGAGTAGTTTGTTCTGAGAGCTTGTTCCTGAGCGCTGCACACTAATGCTTCAGTGGGCCCTTTAAAGTTTCCTTTCTGTAGCCATTGCCAGGTTCTATTCCAATCAATCTCATCTTTATTCTTCAAGAACCGACTGTGCATTTTCTTGTCCTGCCAAATTTTCTTCATCTGCTCTCTCTGATCTTTCTTAAATCATATTGGATCTATGGCTTCGTTCACTTTTAAGGTTCCCTGCATTTTCACTGCTTCAATCATTTCTTCTTTCCTCCCCTTGACATACCAAGCCATGCTATTATCCTCTTCCCTTACACAACCTTCACAACACACCAATCCCCGTCTTCCTTCTTTCCTTTTTACATACAATCTTGACACATCACTCTTGGGGCGTATTTCCTTGTTCATGTCATTAATTTACGTGTTCTCCAGTCTATCTCTTGTAATTCATGCTTCTTCCAAGACATGCTGGTCTTGTAACTGAATTACCAGCCTTCTTTCTCTGTACCAGCAACTGCAGCACTGTACATCTTGGAGTACATGCAGTGGTTTGCTTTAGTTTTAAATCTGTTTTTTATTGTATTAAAAGTACTCAATGCAATGTGTATGCAGTGTCAAATTCTGTATGGTGTGTGTGTAGGGGGATGGATAGATAGACATAGGTGCAAGTGTGGCTGTGTGGTAAGAAGCTTGTTTCCCAACCACATGGTTCTGGGTTCAGTTCCACTGTGAGGCACCTTGGACAAGTGTCTTCTTCTCTAGCCTCAGGCTGGTTAACCTGTGCCTATAGTAATAGAGAATGTAGAAAATTATTGCCTCTCCTGTATTCATCATCATCATCATCAATATCATCATCATTTAACGTCCACTTTTCCACTCTTGCATGGGTTGGATGAGACATGTTGAGAAGATTCTTCTACAGCTGGATACCCTTCCTGTCACCAACTTTCACCTGTTTCCATTCCACACCCACCTGAAATGTTATTTTAATCATTCCCCAAATCCCTTGTTATTACAGAGAATTACTTCAGACTCACCACCAACACCACCACCAATGCCACCACCATTTTGGTTATCTCTATTTCCAGATCTTTCTATTTGGAGAATTACTTTCAGAGATATGTTACCATTTGTTAGAACACACATCCATTGAATAAGCACATCTATCTTTGGTACTCCTAGCAGTACGTGTATTCCTTGATAACACTATCTGGCAGATTGATCTGGATTTTCTTTTGGATGGATAATCTTACACCAAAATATGGACATTTTGGCAGTTTCTGACATATTTCTGCTCCATCTTCCTCCACCTTGTTCTGTTAAAGTTCTTGTATCGTTGTTAGTATTATCAAATATTTTGTATACTATGATACATCATTACTTTGTATCTCATACCCCACACCCCTAACTGTGGCAAATACAAGAAATCATCACCATCATCATCATCATCATCATGGTTCACGTAAGCGACAGCGCTGCTGGTGGTGGTAGTGTTAGAGGAAGCTGTAGAAATGTTGCTGTCAAATCTACCCCTTATCTACCCGGATACATGACAGCTTAACTGAAGAAGCTAGCTTAAGTGGTGTTTATGTGTATATATATGGAGAGATTATTTCTGCCTGTATGGTCTTTAATTCTTAAATGATAACACAGACACACACACACACACACAGACTTGCTGTTTGCAACCTGCCAAAATTCTATACACACACATACACATGCATACATAAAGCTTCTTATAAATGCTTGTGTAAGCAGCACCCATACACATACACGTGTGTCTTTTTATGTGTGTTTGTATATATATATATATATATATATATATATATATATATATATATATATATATATATAT
>NC_069007.1:11670104-11673010 GCF_001194135.2 Octopus bimaculoides
TTCGGATGGTGCTTTTTACATGCCACTGGCACAGGATCCAGTCAGGAGGTATTGACATCGGCCACATTCGGATGGTGCTTTTTACATGCCACTGTTATGAGAGCCAGTCAGGCAGACCGGGCATCGACCATGTTCAGATGGTGTTTTTTACATGCCACTGGAACAGGAGCCAATCAGGGAGCACTAGCCACAGCTACGATTTTGGTTTTATTTGACTCAACAGATCTTCTCAAGCATGTCATATTGCCCGATACATCAGCGGTACTCTTAAATGGGCCAGACATGCAACACTGGCATCGGCCATGGTTGCAATCTCACTTTAGTTGCTAGTTCTTCTCAATCACAGCATATCTCCAAAGGTCTCGGTCTCCTGTTATTGCCTCTGTGAGGCCCAATGTTTAAAGGTAATACTTCACTACCTCATCCGATGTCTTCCTGGGTCTACTTCCTCCACAGGTTCCTTCTACAGTTAGAGTGTTGCACTTCCACACATAGCTGTCCTCATCCATACATAACACATGACTATACCGGTGCCACACACAAAAACTATCTTCCCAGTTAACATTCCTTTGATATTGCTGCACCTTTTATGTGTCCATAGTTTACACTAAAAACATCATATGGAGCTTCTACAGATCGAGCAGGGCCATCTACCTGAAGGGATTTGTGATTTGACAGCCTTCCTACTTACTAAGACTTTGGTTTTAGCTAGGTTAACCCTAAGGCCCTTCAATTCTAGACTTTGCTCCCACACCCTAAATGTCATCTCTAGTTCTGGCAGTGACATGGCTATTAGAACAAGGTCATCAGCATAGAGGAGCTCCCAGGGGCAGCCTGTCTTGAATTTCTCTGTTATTGGCTGGAGGACTATAATGAATAAGAGGGGGCTGAGGATGGATCCTTGGTGAACCCCTATTCCTACCTGGAATTCTTCACTATACTCATTGCCAACACTCACCTTACTGACAGCGTCCCTGTACATGGCTTGCACAGCTCTCACTAACCATTCATCTATCCCTAGTTTCCTCATTGACCACCAGATAAGGGATCGGGGTACCCTGTCAAAGGCATTCTCCATGTCAACGAAAGCCAGGTACAGAGGTTTATCTTTGGCTAGGTATTTCTCCTGCAGCTGTCTTACTAGAAATATGGCATCAGTGGTGCTTTTACCTGGCACGAACCCAAACTGCATCTCATCTAAACTGACTCTCTCCCTAATTAGTTGGGCTATGACCCTCTCTGTGACCTTCATTACCTGATCCAACAACTTGATACCTCTGCAATTATTTGTATCTAAAGCGTCACCTTTACCTTTGTAGCAGGTATATATATATATATATATATATATATAGACAAACATTTCACACATAGTTACAGGCAATTATTTAACAGGCACAACCTAAGGGTCTCCTCTAGTTGTGCACCTAACATAAAAAGCGTTTTAACAACGCACCCACAATACAAGGGAGGAGGCAGGTTGTTCTTGCAGGCTATAAATTAACTGTCCAGTAGGAAGCTGGTGCGAGGCTGAAGGAGTCATCTATGAAGCTACGATGACACCTAGACCCGCTATCCACATTAGCAGCAACGTACCATTCAACAGCAATATTAGCAGATTAACCAGATCTAACACCAGTACAATCGCCACAGCCAGAGATGATGACCAGTCCGAGACCAGCGTCACAGAGGGCGTAACCAATGTCCCCAGCACCGCTGTCACAGATGCTGAACAAACCATTATCATAGACACAGATAGAGTGACCAGACCTGCACCATATGTGACCACCAGTACAATCGCCACACCTAGAGATGATGACCAATCCAGGAGCAGTGACAAAGAGGAGGTATCTGGCATTCCTAGTACCACCACCACAGATGATGGATGATGACCAAACAATTATCATCGACACCAATGGGATGACTAGCCTCACACCATATGTTACCACCAGCCAAACCCACACTAATGCTGGCAGCTACATTACCAGCCATATGGCCAGAAATATTGCTGGATCATTGCACCATATACAGGATGTCCACAAAGTCTGGGTACATGGGGATTAACACATACTTTAAGAAATTATTATTTGTTATATTTAATTGTTTATGTTATGATTTTATTTACTCCATGTACCCAGACCTTGTGGACACCCTGTGGATAATGTCAGCAATGGTGTTAACAACAGCATCCCCAGGTCGGGATCCTAGCAAAGATATACCATGGGTGTGAATATAACCATATCTCAGGTTTATGAATATATCGGATCAGCTAGTACATCTTTCAAATGACGCTTCTGTAAACCACCAGTCATCCTTTGGTTTGTTGACTTTAACCCTCTCTTTCAAGTATCCATGATTGAGACCTTTTTCTGCCCGGCCATTCAAAGTAGACTTCCCACATGGTTCCAGCAAAATGGGACAACTGCTCATATTGTGAGAGGAACAATGCAGTTATTACAGCAGTGTTTTGGAGAGAGGATAATCTCCCGCTACGGCAATGTCAACTGGACTTCACATTCCCCAGACTTGATTAGCCCGGATTTTTTTTTGTGGGGATACCTGAAAGAGAGGGTTTACATCAACAATCCAGAGGCCCTTGTGCAAGAGAAGGAGAACATCAATAGAGAAATCAGAGAAGTAGGGTCTGAGACTCTTGAGGGTGTTATGGTGCAAGTTTTGGAAAGAGCACGGGCGGGCGAAGCTGAAAATGGCTGCTATTTAAGTGATGTCATTTTTCAAATGTGATGGAGTGGTGTTGCAGAATTTGACTTGTGTGTATTAATTTCCATTATGTCCTTTAAATTGGATCAAAATTTCATGCATTCATTTGAAAAGTTAAGGAAGTCATTAAAAATTGAAACCCATCAGGGACTTTTTAGACACCCTGTATATATACATACATATATATA
>NC_069007.1:11673169-11675036 GCF_001194135.2 Octopus bimaculoides
ATTATCTACTATCGCCTTGGGCCGACCAAAGCCTTGTGAGTGGATTTGATGAGCGGAAACTGAAAGAAGCTCGTCGTATATATGGGTATGTGTGTGTATATGTTTGTATGTCTGTGTTTGTCCCCCCCAACATCGCATGACAACCGATGGTTGTGTGTTTATGTCCCCGTAACTTAGCGGTTCGGCAAAAGAGACTGATAGAATAAGTACTAGGCTTACAAAGAATAAGTCCTGGGGTCGATTTGCTTGACTAAAGGTTGTGCTCCAGCATGGCCACAGTCAAATGACTGAAACAAGTAAAAGTGTATATATATTTACATATATATATATATATATATGTGTGTGTGTGTGTGTATATACATAGTAAGGTGGCAAGGTGATAGAATCATATACACGCCAGGCAAAATTCTTTGTGGCATTTCGTTCATCTTTATATAGTGAGTTCAAATGCCATTTATCCTTGTGGAGTCGATAAAATAAATACCAGTTAATTACTGGGGAGGAGGTCAATATAGTCAATTTATCCCCTACACCTGAACTTACAGGCCTTGTGCCACACACACACAAACACACATATTTATATATATATGTGTGTGTGTGTGTATGGTGTAAAATTTTGGAATTTCCTGGAAACTAACGATACTTTGTGGCATTGCTAACTTATGCGTACAGACACACAGACACACAACGCACACACACGCTTCTGCGACACTGCTGTCAACACCAACTGCACATCTGTGCACATATTTGTCGCAGTAATATCCATTGCACAGATGCAACATGCAGGTGTCATGCACTTACGTGACACTTACAGATGCAGACTTGACACACATTAGGTTGGTACGCGCAGATGTGTGCGCAAAAACTAATGCAGTTACATTGATTCTCCTGTGCAACGACAGTAACTGCATTGAGATTGTCAGCTGTAATGATGACGAGATTGTCATCTTGGTTGTCGTCGTGTATGTTCAACACTGCTACCACCACCACCACCGTCATCATCATCATCATCACCACCACTACCACCTCCATTATGACCATCATTATCATCATGATGATCATCATCATCACCACCATACCACCAACACCATCATCGTCAGCACAGCCACCATCTTCATTATTATCACCACCACTACCACCACCACCACCACCACCATCATCATCATCGTCGTCATCACCATCATCATCTTCAACATCATCATCCTCATCAGCAGCAGCACCGTCACCACCATCATGATCACCATAAACACTAATACCACAACCATCATCGTCATCATCGTCATTGTCATTGTCAACTAAAGTGATGACAGTGACGTACTGGTAGAAAGGGGTGGGGGTGAGTGATGGGGGCCAACAACTCCAGCAGAGCTAACGATGATAGCAGTGTGAGGCAAGTAAAGGGGATGACATCACCATCATCATCATCATCATCATCATCATCACCATTGTCACCACCACTGTCATTGTTATCGTTGTTATTGTCATCACCATCATCATCGTTGTCATCAATATCATCAACATAAGAGTGACATACAGACAGACAGAGAGAGGGGTCGGAGGGGGAGAATCAGCAATTGCTATAACCACAACAACAACGACAGCAACAACATTTGGGCATCATTTGGAGACATCGTCATCATCGTCATCGTCATCATGAAGAACAGCGACAAGTGCAATAGCACAACAACAATAACAAAAACAACAATTAGTGTCATGGTAATGAAACAAAACAATAGCAAGAAATAAGTTAAGTGCATCGACAGCAGCAGCAACAACATAAACTACACCACCATCACCACACCACCACGACCACCACACCACCCCCACCACACCACCACCACCACACCACCACCACCACACCACCACC
>NC_069007.1:11675739-11677884 GCF_001194135.2 Octopus bimaculoides
ATTACTATTATTATTATTACTATTATTATTATTACTATTATTATTATTATTATTATTATTATTATTATTATTATTATTATTGTTGTTGTTGTTATTAAGGCAGTGAGCTGGCAGAATCGTTAGCACGCTGCCCGTCGCTACGTTCTGAGTTCAAATTCTACAGAGGTTGACTTTGCCTTTCATCCTTTCGGAGGTCAATAAATTAAGTACCAGTGAAACACTGCGGGATCGATGTAATCAACTTGTCCCCTCCTCAAAAATTTCAGACCGTGTGCCTAGAGTAGAAAGGATTATTATTATTATTATTAGTAGTAGTAGTAGTAGTAGTAGTAGTAGTAGTAGTAGTAGCAGTAGTAGTAGTAGTAGTAGTAGTAGTAGCAGCAGTAGTAGTAGTAGAGGTAGTATTCAAAAGCAGTGATCTGGCAGAATTGTCAGCACGTCAGGCAAAAGGTTTAAAGGTATTTTGGCTGTCATTACGTTCTGAGTTCAAATTCCGCTGAAGTCGGCTTTACCTTTCATCCTTTTGGTGTCAATGAATTAAGTACCAGTTGCAAACTGGGGTTCAGTGTAATTGACTGGATCCCTTCACCAAAATTTTAGGCCTTGTGCCTTTAGTGGAAATGATCATGATCATTATTATTATTATTATTATTGTTCAGTAGTTTTATTTTTATAACGTGCTTTCACTTCACTACCGAGCGCAGCTCTGTGTGCCTTGGGTATGTGCTGTGGTTTGCTGTGATGCTCTTATGGTTACTGTATTGAAAGTGTTTTGCGTAGGATGTGTGCAGTGCCCAGTAGTGCAATTATTATTATTATTATTATTATTATTATCATTATTATAAATGGTCTATGTCAACGGTTCTACTTTGAGCATGCACTTTTGAGTTTCCAAGGCTGAGAGAGAGAGAAGGCTCTTATGCTAGTGGTCAAGGCCCTTGTGGATTTTTCATGGGGTCTCCACGAGTAGCCCTGATTTAGGCATTTTCATTGTTATCGACTTTTTACACGATGCCACTTTGTCCTTCATATTTTGTATTGTCGAATTTTAATTTTGTTGGCCCTTGTGGCTAATAGAGAAAGGATTATTATTATTAATATTTGCCTTTCATCCTTTTGGAGTCAATAAATTAAGTACCAGTACTCTCCCACCCCAAAAATTTCGGGCCTTGTGCTTAGAGTAGAATAGAAAAGATTATTATTATTATTATTATTATTATTATTATTATTATCATTTCCTTATTTGCTGATATCTGTGTGACAGCCCCAACACCACCACCACCACACACACCTACATTTTATGGACCCTGTCTTTCTAACAGGACCCTTCATCCGTTGCTCCCCACCCTCGACCACCCCTTTTCATCCTTCTTTTTCTTCAACTTTTAATCAGACTTACATCTGCATCACCCTCCTCCTTCTAGTCTCCTCCTCCTCCTTTTTCTTCCTCTTCCTCCTCTCTTTCTTCAACATTCCTATTGTTGTTGCTGTCATAATCCTTCATAATATTCTCCTCCTCCTCCTCTTCCCCCCACACTCCTTTTGTTGCATTTACTCTTAATGTTGTTTTCATTGTTGCTGTTGTCATCGTCGTCGTTGTTGTTGTTGTTGATTGTCGCTGTTATGCATGGCTGCACACAGTTGCACACAGGTTTCCATACAGTGTTGCTGCCATTACTGCAGTGTCTGTGGCAGTTGGCAGCAGGAGGGAGTGCAAGAGGAGGAGGTGGGGGAGTAAATGGTGGAGGGAGAGGTGGGGGCATTCCCCACTGAACTGTAGTAGTAGTAGTAGTAGTAGTAGTAGTATTGGCAGCAGTTGTGGTGGTAGTGGTGACGGTGTGGTATTGCTCAATGACAGGTGCATTGTTTGGTGAAGTGCAGTGTGGTGGGTGTGTATTATTTATATATATATATATATATATATATATATATCTGTATATATATATATCTGTATATATCTATATATATATGTATACACACATGTGCACACGAATACTCATACATATATTACTTATATTTCTACATTAGTGTGTGTATGTTTATATGTGTGTGTGTGTGTTCATGTGTCTGTATTTATATGTATATATATGTGTATATATATATATATATATATATATATATATATATATATATATATATATATAT
>NC_069007.1:11677894-11678145 GCF_001194135.2 Octopus bimaculoides
ATATTTATATATATATATATGTATGTATGTATGTATCTATGCACATGTGTGTGTGTGTGTATGATTGTCCGTTAAAATTATTACAAATATGTTGACAACTGATAGAAAACCCAATCAATGCAAGTCATCGAGTTTACAGATTTAGAGAGAGCTCTGTATTACTACTTTAGTTTTCCATGCCATCACTGTATTTGTGCATATATATGCATATATATATGTATATATATATAGATACATATATATACATATAT
>NC_069007.1:11678479-11679072 GCF_001194135.2 Octopus bimaculoides
ATATATATATATATATATATATATATATACAAGAAATGAGGGCAGGGAATTGTCAATTAATAATAGAATTAATAATTAACAATTTTGCCAAGTAGTTCAGTATGAAAAAAACCTTTATCGGTAAGACCATTTATCATCATTAACAATTTTGCCAAGTATTTTGACTGCTATTCTAAATTTTCAGTATGTTGGAGAAGCAACTCAATTGCTAACCCCTTATATTTATGATATATATATATATATATATATGTGTGTGTGTGTGTGTTTGTTTCTCCACCCCCCCCACCATCACTTGACAATCGATGCTGGTGTGTTTACATCCTTGTAACTTAGCAGTTCAACAAAGAGACCAATAGAATAAGTACTGGGCTTACAAAAAATAAGTTCTGGGGTCTATTTACTCGACCAAAGGCAGTGCTCCAGCATGAACACAGTCAAATGACTGAAACAAATAGAAGAATATATATATATATATATGTAACTGTATGTGTGTGTATTTATGTAATGTATATGTATATATATATATATACATATATATATATATATATATGTAACTGTATGTGTGTGTATTTATGTAATGTATATGTATATAT
>NC_069007.1:11682351-11692165 GCF_001194135.2 Octopus bimaculoides
TATATATACATACATACATGCATATGTATATACATACATACATGCATGTATATGTACATATATACATACACACACATGCACATATACATAGTACCCACATACATACACATATTCACATACATATACATACATACTCACATACACACACACATACATATATACTTACATAAACATATATACATACAAACACACATACATGTGTTTGGCATGTTTCAATAGCCGTCTCCTAAATCCACCCATAAGTCTTTGGTCGACTCGATGCTACAACAGAAGACACTTACCCAAGGTGACACGCAGTGGGATTGAACCTGAAACTGCATAGCTGGAAATTGAACTCCTTAACCATGCACCTTTGTCTATACACACACCCATCATCATCATCATCATTATCATCATCGTCATCATCGTTTACTGTCTGCTTTCCATGCTGGCATGGGTTGGATAGTTTGACTGAAGCCAACACCAGGCTCCAATCTGATCTGGCAAAGTTTCTACAGCTGGATGCCCTTCTTAACGCCAACCACTCTGAAAGTGTAGTAGGTGCTTTTTACATGCCACCGGCACAAGAGCCACTCAGGCAGCACTAGCAACGACTACGCTTGAATGGTGCTGTTTATGTGCCACCGGCACAGGATCCAGTTGGGTGGTATACTGGCAACGACCTCACTTGGATAGTATTTTTTACATGCCACTGGCACACAAACCAGTCAGGCGGCACTGGCAAAGACAATGCCAGATTGGTGTTTTTTACATGCCACCAGCACACAATATACATGTATATATATGTGTATGTATGTATATATATATATATACTCTTTTTTACTCTTTTACTTGTTTCAGTCTTTTGACTGTGGCCATGCTGGAGCACCGCCTTTAGTCGAGCAAATCGACCCCAGGACTTATTCTTTAGAAGCCTAGTACTTATTCTATCAGTCTCTTTTGCTGAACCACTAAGTTACGGGGACATAAACACACCAGCATCAGTTGTCAAGCAATGTTGGGGGGACAAACACAGACATACAAACACATACACACAAACACATACACACAAACACATACACACATACATATATATATATACATATATACGACATATATACGACGGGCTTCTTTCAGTTTCCGTCTACCAAATCCACTCACAAGGCTTTGGTCGGCCCGAGGCTATAGTAGAAGACACTTGCCCAAGATACCACGCAGTGGGACTGAACCCGGGACCATGTGGTTGGTAAGCAAGCTACTTACCACACTGCCACTCCTACGCCTATATATATATTTAAAATGGAGACACTGCACAATGTAGTCCAAGACAGAGTACAAATAGATAGCATGGTGGTGATCTCTGGATTGTCTTTGATCAAAGGGGTGGTCATTTAAGACTGCCCTGGAGTTAAACATCAATGACATTTGCAAAAACAAACAGGTAGACTTGAAATAATTTACAAAAAGGAAACACCACCACCACGACCTCCATCACCACCATCATACGACCTCCATCACCACGATTACATAATGACAACAACAACAATACAAAACCATGCTTTGACTGGACATACTGTGTATGTTTGTAAGCTTGCTTCCCAACCCACATGGTTCCAGGTTTTGTGACACCTTGGGCAAGTGTCTTGTACTATAGCCTCAAGCCAACCAAAGCCTTGTGAGTGGATTTGGTAGACTGGAAACTGAAAGAAGCCCGTCGTATATATATTTGTATATTCTTTCACTCTTTTATTCTTTTATTTGTTTCAGTCGTTTGACTGCGACCATGCTGGAGTACCACTTTTAGTTAAACAAATCAACACCAGGACTTATGACCGATTATAATCGGTCATAATGTCTTACGTTTAAGATGATTCCCATGCTTTCCCTGATGAGAAGGTTACAATTTTAATATCAAAGATCCCTATGGATCACACAGGTTGTAATCCTTTGAAACATATGTAGGAATAAAGTATGCAATTATAACATGCGTTTTCTCCAATCCTTAAATTCTTAAATATACTCAAATACCCAAAATTTCAAGGAGTTCCTGCCTTAAAAACAGGAGCTAACCACAGTTATTTTGTGTTCTTTGCTACATTGGTTTCTATTAACCCATTTATTCTATCAGAAGAATTTTTATTCATTAAGATAGAAGAAATACACATAATTATATATATATATATATATATATATATACACACATATATATATATATATATATATATATATATATATATATATATATATATATATATATATACATATATATATCAGCAGAAAAGAAGATAGATTTGTCGTTCTTTACTTGCTTATAACTGTAACGCATGGCCTGAGAGTAGTTTAACTGCTATTTTCAGCATGTCCAGTGATCACATAAGGCCTGTCTTATTTGTATGCTTGTGTTGTTGCTGTTTTTTTGTGAGTTTTCCCTAAATTCTTTCTAGTTTTCCTACTTGTCGTTGTAAAAGTCATTGTTGTTGAACCCCACTGTCAATATTGTAGGAGCTGCAGCCCTATTATCAAAGACAATCCAGTCACGACCACACCATCTTCTAAACACTACATAGGACTTGGTTGTCCAGTGTCTCCTTTAGTTTTAAAACAGCTGGGTTTTGGCTGTTGTGTCTAGCATACAGAGCAACCACTTACAGGTTAAGCTCTCTTTCTCTCTCTCATAGTTGTTGTTGCTGCTGCTCCCACTGCTGCCACTGAAAGCAGCTGCTGATTGGTGTTGCTGTTGTTGTTGTTGTTGTTTTTATTGCTGTTGTGGTCATCTTTGTTGTTGTTGTTGTGTTTGGCGTCTCTTTCAAACCTGGATCACAGCATGTAAGGATCATTGATTGGAGTTTACCACCACCGCCACCTCCACCACTGCTGCAACCACCACCACCACCACTACTACTACTACTACTACTACACCACTGCTAATACTACAACCAATCCAACTATTGATACTACTATTACACTATACAGCTACTACTTCTTTCAATGCTAATACTACCACCACCACCACCACCACTATTACCAATACTACTACTAATACAACTACTACTACTGCTACTAATTCAATAAATACTACTACTACTACTACTACTACTACTACTGTTGTTAATTGCAACAATAACATTAGCATTTTGTTTCTATCCCCTCTCCTCTTACTTCTCCTCTTTCCTTCTACTCCTCCTCTTCCTCCTCCTCCTTGCTAAAGGGCTCTTCTCGCTATGAAAGGAATGAGAGGAGGTGGAGGAGGCACTAGAGAGGTGTTTAAATGCAGATTACGGAGCACACACATACACACACGCACCACAATAGCCAAGAATCCTACACACACACACACACACATACACTAGCATATGCACACATGCTCTAACAAAAGCACACACACTTATACATACACATACAGCACTGTGTTAGTGTCACATAAACAGTAACACAATTGCACATACACTCATACAATCACACACACACACACACAGTGACACTACCGGTTGTTTCTTTTCGCTTTTAAAACTTACACACACACATACACACATATAAATGCACACACACATGCACATACACTACGTCAGTATCACATATATCCCTTTCCCCAGTATATTACTGTTACACATTTTCTGATGGCATTTCTTGTTCCACCCCATCAATCTCACCAATTCCTTCAACATCTTTCTCATCTTTCCTTCAACACAGAAGTTTACACCAAACACACAGACACACACACACACACACACACACACACGCACAAGCAAGCAAACCTAAGCCTGTCTGCCTCACTGCACATACACACGCACACACAAATACCTGAGCACACCTGAATACGCATATGTATACACACACGTATACTTACTGCATATATATGCATGCATAAAGACATACATAACCAATTACTGCACACATACATACAAATACACCAATAAATGCACACACACACACAAACTTATTTCCATTCATACATGTAAAATACACACACACATACATGAATACACAGACATACACGCATGCATAACCTTAAGTCTTCCTCCATCTCTCCGTGTACAAATAATATGTGCGTAAACACACACACAAACATACACATACACTCACTATTCATTCACACACACACACACACTCAGACATGTGCACACATATACACACATATTAAGCCAAACAAACAAACACACAGACATGCTAACACCAAAGCTGTTATGTAGTAAATTGATGTGCTAGAAACAGCAGCCAAAGTACAGTCCTTCCCCACCCCCGTTATTCTTCAATCACATCCCAGCATTTGAGTAAAAAAAAAGAAAATAATGGTATATTGTTGGTATTGATAAAGAGTTAGTGAAAATAAGATTGGTGGTTCATGGATGGAGAGTCTTTTATCAAATCAACTTGACCAGAGATGACTTGAGGCCAAACTACACACATATATATGCACATGTGCATGTATACACATACACAAATTACATAAATATACATACACACACACACACATATACACCCTCATATAAACACACATATATATGAAGAAAATGAGCCCAAGTAATCTGTGATTCTCTGTGAGTATTTGGTCAAATTAAATTACTGTCCTTCTCTACCATTTAATCTTGGTTCTTGTGTGACTTTCTCTCCACGACCTTCCCTCCAGCTCTGAACCCTTGTATACCTGCCCTGGCTGCTATTTGAACCTGGAACGGTAAAGACACTGGGAGTTTACATAGAATATTGGTGTTCTCAGACTATAGAGTTGTGAGATGTTATGAGGTACCTATG
The DNA here is from genome assembly GCF_001194135.2 of Octopus bimaculoides. Classification (NCBI taxonomy): domain Eukaryota; kingdom Metazoa; phylum Mollusca; class Cephalopoda; order Octopoda; family Octopodidae; genus Octopus; species Octopus bimaculoides. Next base: position 11,687,083 of record NC_069007.1, read on the forward strand.
TGTGTGTGTGTGTGTGACTATCTAAGTGTGTGTGTATGTCTGTGAACGGACCAACCACAGAACTTTTCAAGTGTATTCACGACTACTACTACTACTACTACTACAACCATAACTACTACCACCACCGCTACCTCTATTATTAATCAATGTCATAATGATTTCTAGCATTGGACGAGGGCTGTTACAACTAAACTAATGAAACGCACGCGCATGTATCAGTATGCATGCATTACACATGCACATCCACATAGACATGTATGCATAAAGACACGCACATACACATACACACACGTGTGTGCATGCATGCAGACACACACACACAAACATCACGCACTTTAAATTACATAATATATATATATATATATATATATATATATATGTGTGTGTGTGTGTGTGTATGTATATGCATCAACACATACATGTTAACATGCAATGTGTATAAGTATATTACTACATGCACACTTGCATGCATGTATATCTTTATGTACACATGGATGAAAATACACGAGATATAAACACATGCACACATCGAAAGAGCATGTATGCACATATACACACATGCAATAAAATATAGCTACTCAAAAAAATATGCATTTATATATATATTATATATTAGCGTATATAACTATATAGCCGGCCCTCAGTCAAACCGTCCAACCCATGCCAGCATGGAAAGTGGACGTTAAACAACAATGATGATGATGACTACAGGAATGTATACATTATAATATACACATATATATGCTCATGTAAACACCTACACATGTAAATAAGTATACTTTTGTATGAAAAAGCATATATATAGATTGAGATATATGTACACAGACTTATATACATACATGTGTATATATTATATTATGTAATCTATGTATAGCTATTGTTATTTATAATGCTTGCCTGCAGTTTGGGTGGTTGCATGGAGTGGTAAAGAACTGATAGGCAACTACCTCCCCGACTGTGGGATTTCATGTGCGATACCACTGCAAACTTTCCGCTACCGCTGCCACTGTGACAGAAAAAAGGAAAGCGACAACAACAACAACAATGGAAACAGAACCGTGACCACTTCTACGGATAGTGCAGGGACGCGGCTCTTGAGCAAAACACTCTTGCTAAACAGCACCAGCAACAACGGCAACAACAACAACAACAACAGCATTAACAACAATACCAACAACATGTACAACCATCAGAACCATTGTTACATTGTGTGCCGACACCAATAATACCGTGAGCACCAGTGTCATAAGTAGTCTTTGAACTACTACTACTACTGCTGCTGCTGCTACTACTACTACTACTAATACTACTACTACTACAAGGAACAAGTTTTCTTACTGTTTTACAAATCAAGCAATAAACTATTCACAAAGGATATATTTATATATATATATACACATATACATACATATAACATACATATATATATATATATACATACATATATATATATACATATATATATATACATATATAGATAAATAGCTATTATATACATATATATATATATATATATATATATATTATATACATACATATATAAATATATATATATATGCACATAAATACATACATATATATATGTGTATATATACATATATAAATACTTATACATACATATATTCATGTCATGGCTCTTGCTCAGAAGCCGAAGGGATCTTTAAGTCCTCGACGCCGAAAGGTAAGTCAATATAAAAATAAATATACATATATACTTATATATACTTACATGCATATCAGATATATATATACATATATATATAAATATATATATATATATATATATATATATATATATATATATGTGTGTGTATATATATATATGATCACAATGAGGCTTAATTATATCAATCAGCATCATCATCATTACCATCATCATCATTACCATCATCATCATCATTAATGGATTTTATATCGGGAATCATTATTTTATTTGCAAGTCTTTCCCTTTTTCATTCTTCATATTTTTTTTCCTTCTCTTCTCTTCTCTCCTTCTTCGTTCACTTTCTTCTTCCTCGTCTTCTTTCTTTCTTTCTTTCCTTCCTTCCTTCCGTCTGTCTGTCTGACAGTTCCCCCGCTTACTGCCTCCACCCTCCACTGTTATCTCTCATCAACTTCAGTAATTCTTCATTTTTTTTTACCTTTCCTTCTGCCATCTTTTCTTCTTCTTCTTCTTCTTCTTCTTCTTCTTCTTTCTTCTTCTTCTTCTTCTTCTTCTGCCTTTTCTTCTTCTTCTTCCTTTTCTTCTTCTTCTCTCATTCTTCCTCAGTCTCGCCCCCCACCCACCTCAATCTTTCCTCCTCCTGTCCATCTGTCCTGTCCTCAATAGGTCACTGGGTGACACACAGACAACATCTACACCACACCTTTTACCCCTGATCTATTACTCACAGTACGATGACTTAAAGCTTCAAATGTCAATGGTTCAAGTTCAATCCCTCCTCTCTTCGGCTCCACTTTTTATATCAGTGCATTCCTTTTCATTCAGTTTTTGCAATTATCTATTCTCTGGTGGCAGGCATGGCTAGAGTGTCAATAACAATACAATTTTTCACTGTAGTAGCTTTTAGCTCCAGCGTTTTTCTGATTGAGTGTGAAAATCCATAATCAAAAGCATTCTAACCATGACCAACACATCTGTGGTTCTTTTCTCAGTTTTTGTGTATATTTAGGATTAGATGTTAGCAGGGTGTTATTTGAGGAAGATTTGGCTGCTGTTTCTAGCATGCCAACCAGCCTTGTAGATGTTCCCACTTGTGTGATTTGAAGGTGATTCAGTTGCTATTTCTAACATGTTGAATGACTACATCAATCCTCTCCCTTAATTAAACCATTACTACATCACTATACCAGTTATATACTCAGGTGAATGTATACAAATATATATATATATATATATATATATATATATATATATATATATATATATATATATATATATATATATATATATATGTATATATATGTATATATATATAATGTATGTATGCACACACAGGTACACACACACATACATATACACACATACACACACACATATGCGCATGCACACACAGACAAATACACAATATATTCCGGTCTTATAACAAATGAAAACTGTGATGGTTGTGGTGGTGGTGGTGGAAGCTGGTAGAACTAACAGAGTACCTCTTTGTGTTTTTTAAGTTCAAATTCTGTTTATCATCTTTGCAGAGGTTGATAAAATAAAGTACCAGTAAAATACTGGGGTATACACACCTTCTCTCAATACGTGTGGCAGTACATCTCTGTTAGCTACCGTTCGGAAACTTTTATACCCTGAGTTCAAATCTAACCAAGGTCACTTCATTTGTTATCCTCCTAGGATCAATGAAATAAACTACAAGTAAAATATTGGGGGTCAATGTGATTTACAATATCTTTGGCCTTTTTCCTGTGTTATTTATGAACCTTTATATTGTAAGTTCAATCCCTGTTGATGTCAGCTTTCTCATTCACCCTTCTGGGGTCGATAAAATAAAGTAGCAGTAAAATACTGGGGTTGATGAAGGTGTGGGGTTGACTACATCGACCCCACACCTTCCCTCAGAATGTGTGACATTTTGTCTACATTAGAAGCCACTAAGGGAGCAATCATTGGCAGTATAACCGGTAGAGCAGGAGGCAAAGTGTCTTGTGGTATCTAGTTGCATGCTTTTATGTGGCAGGTTCAAATCCTGCCTAGGTTGACTTAGCCTTTCATCTTTCCACGGTCAATAAAATTCTGTACCAGTTCTATACTGGAGTCTTTTCATTCACTATACTCCCCCTCTCCCCAAATGTTGTGGCCCTTGTGCCAATGTACACTAATTAACTTTATTATTTCGTTGCTGCTGCTGCTGGTGCCGGTGATGTTAGTGTTGCCTGTACTACTGCTGCTGCTGCTGTTTATTTTTTGGTGGGGGAGTAAAAATCAGACAGAAAATTAAGTGCTGTGTTCCCCCCCCCCCACACACACACACACCACCACCACCACCAGCTCACCTCTTTTACTAAGTCCACCTTGGAGCTCTCAAGTGAAAGTGGGAGCAGCTGAGTGGTTATTTGACCTACAAGAAATAACAGCAAACATCTCCTTCAAATCAAACTTCTCCATCTTAAAAATAAAGACGGTGGATAATGAGATTTTTGGTTCACTGCACAAGATGGTCATGTCAGGAAGGCCTTTGATAATAAGCCATCTCAGTCAGTACATCTGTGGTTAAACAACAACACCTAACACCCCACCACATGCCTAATTCTAACCCAGTGTTGTTCTTGTGATTTAGCTCATGTTATTGTTGTTATTTAGCCCTAGGTCAGCTCCTGGTCATGACCATCTTATCATACTCCTAAATGCAAGGGCCATAAGGCCACAAAATTTCTTCACCACGTACCACCTGCTTTTATTTTTGAAGTAGATTTTGAATGTAATTTGAGGAAGATTTGACTACCATTTCTGAATTGTCAGATAACCATGTAGATGCTCTCTCATTAGTTTCCCAACTGTGACCCTGTTATTAAGGGTCACAGGTGGGAGCAGAAATTTGAGGGTGCAGCCCTTAGACCTTTTATTATGATTATTACAATGAAATACTCCATGGAGTTCAAATCCTTGGTTGATAAAATAATAAATACCAGTAAACTATTGGGGTGGATTCAGGTACCAGTAGGCTACTGGGGTGGATTAAATCAACTACAGTCCTGCCCACTAATAAGTGTCTAGCCTTGTGCTTGACTTTGGTGTTGTTTAACCCAAGGCTGTCCCCGATTGAGTTGTAGATGTATAATCAGAGGTATTCCAACCATGACTATCCTGGTATATCAGAGAGTCCATTATTTACAGGTGGTGAGTTGGTGGTGGAGTCATTAGGGTATCAGGTACAGGATACCTTGTGGCCTTTTTGTTGGTTCTCAGCACTCTGAGTTCAAATCTCTCTAAGGTCAGTTTTGCTTTTCACTTTTTGGAGGCCAATACATAAAATACCATTCAAATACTGAAGTTAATTTTTTCCTTCTCTCTCGATCTCTCCACCACATCTCTTCCTTTCTCTCTCTCTCTCTCTCTCTCTCTCTCTCTCTCTCT
>NC_069007.1:11692690-11695190 GCF_001194135.2 Octopus bimaculoides
TATATATATATATATGCACCAAACAATTTCAAAGACTATATTTAGTTATACAACATAATTAGTTAAAATGACTGACGTGTTTCTGCTGCACAGATTATGTGCAGTTGTGTTTGCAACCTACAATGTTCTGCTATGCACCTTCATTCAGGGTCTTCCTGCATGCATGGTTCCAAGCAAACTGAGTTTAATTATTCATGATTAGATTATTTTATTATTTAAGTTAAAAAAGGAAAGTGAAGGGCACATATTCATGGTTAGATTTTTTTTATTAAGATACAAAAGGAAAGTGCAGGAGACATGTTGAAATCTGATATGGCTATAAAATTTATTTTGTAGTTCACCTCAAGTGAACCTTAGTTCCAGGACAAAATACTCATATACAGAGTGCGAGGGGTATTTGAGGACAGTTTTGGTATACAATAAAATAACTATATTCCAGCATGAATTAATATGTATTTGAATAAACATTTGTGCAGTTAGTCTTAATAAGGATGTTTTAAGCAAATTATTCTATGAAACTGCCTTCGGTTTCGATGGCTGCTTCACTGCAGGACTAAAACTGCTGGTATGCTGACACTGTATGGTCCTTATTCATTTTGGACGTCACCTGGACAATGGTGGCCTTCAGTGAAGCTATGGTGTTATGAGGATGATGATTAGTCTGCCTTTCAACAGTGCTCCACACATAGTAGTCCATGGGATTCCAGTCTGGGGTGTTTGGAGGCCACATATTGGGTGTAAAGATTGTCTGACAACCATTCTTGGGTGACAAGAGCCTCGTGAGAAGGTGCTGAGTCTTGTTGAAACACGTATGGCCTTCCATTGCATACTTCATCAATCCAGGGCTTTATAACAGTTTCCTGTACCTCAATGTATCCAGCAGCATTAATTCTAAGACCCTGTGGAAAGAAGTGGGGAGGCATCACATGACCTTTGCAACTCACCATTCCTAAAACCATCACAGTTGCTGGAAATTTTGTGTGTAACACTCTGGGTACTTCAGAAGGATCTGCACATAACCACCTGTCATTTCATCTGTTAGACTTTTGATCCTGGTCAAAGTTTTGTTTGTCAGAGAAAAACCAAAGCATGTCTTGTTCATGAGGGTTTTTCACTTTAATGAATAATCGTTTTGAACAGATGAGACAGTTTTCTTGTGTCTTTGCAGACACAAATTAGCCTTTCCTCATTACATAGGACTTGTTTTCAAATGTCATGATGTACCACAGTTCTGGTAGTCCACTCTGATACCCAAAGTTCTTTTGCAATGGACCTCATTGATCTTCTGGTGTTTTCATCGAAAATGTTTTGAACATGTATAAATTCCGGTGTCCTTTTAGTGTCTGAACATTCTGAATGTTTTTTTTCTCTTTGATACAGCTGAAACATTACTATCACATGCCTTCAGTTCCAACCGAACTTTGTGTAAAAATGATCTTGAAAGTTCCTCATTTCTAGAAAGTTCCTTATTTCTAAATCATTCTGGTTTGTATGTGTAGCAACTATGACTGCATGTCTTTTAATTCCTTGAGTTAGCATGATATCTTGAAAGGGTTACCTGAAAAAAACAAAAATGATACACTAAGTAATTTGAAGGTGTAATGAACTGCAAACAAAATATTCCCGATAAATTAAATACTAGTTACACACTGAGTTGATGTAATCAACTGGTCCCCTCCCCCAAAATTTCAGGCCTTGTGCCCATAGTAGAAAAGACTACAGTAGCGATAAAAAAAAAAAAACAGAAAGAGGAGACAACAAACTTGTGGGCCAGAGGATGGAGTATGTCTGTTAGTGATTGAATGTCAGCCAGTCGAATGGTCCTTCTCTGGATATGATCCTCCAAGATGTCTGAGTTGCAGCTGCACCAACCTAAATGTTGGAACAATTATCCATTGTGGACCTCACTTGTGCATTGTAGAAAGTGAAGTCTGATTTGATGAAGACTTGGCTGACATTTCTTGCAGGTTGAGTTACTGTGAGGCATGCTTGTCACTAAGGGGTGCATTGGATGGCACTGCCCACTCACTTTCCCATGGTGCACCATCAGATTGAGAAAATGATAATTTACAAAAATCTTCCAGCAATACATATTAGTACCCACCCAGAATATTCTGAAGCACCACCAGGCACCGAATTCTGGCAATAGGCCTGCTGTGGAGAAGCTTTCTTATCAGGCTGATGGCTTAGTGGTTTAGTTGTTTGGTTCATGCTGGCAACATATTCTGTCCTTGAGCAAGGCACTTCATTTCACATTGCTCCATTCTACTCAGTTGTACATAAGTACCTTCTGAGTACTGGTCGAACTATCTCTCTGTCTCTGTCCCTTAAGGGAGATGTGAGGTTGTGAGGGCTGGTTGTAAGGGAGATGTGAGGGCTGGTACCAGTTATAAGCACTGATACTGGTGCCATGTTAAAAGCACTGGGTAATTCTGTGTCACGCTGAATCTCCCCGAGAACTACGTTAAGGGTACACATGTTTGTGGAGTGCTCAGCCATT
>NC_069007.1:11702479-11705379 GCF_001194135.2 Octopus bimaculoides
ATATCTTTATATATATATATATATATATATGTGTGTGTGTGTGTGTATGTGTGTATATATATATATATATATATATATATATATATATATATATATATACACACACATATACTTACTGCCTTAGTTAGCATTAATATTAATGATGATGGTGTGTTGGTGGAATTGTTTGTATGCTAGGCCAAATACAAATGCCAGGAGTGGAAATCTGTGTATGTCACTCTATCTCTCTGCCTGTCTGTCTGTCTGCAAATCTTCCTATCAATACTTTCTGATATTTTCAATATTTTTGTCTGTTTGACTACTTTTGCTGCCCAACTGACTTTTCACCTGTTTTGCCATCAATTTCTCCATGTTTGTACTCCTATATCTATTTATTTATGTATCTTTCTGTCTCTCTCTCTCTCTCTTTCTCTCTGAAGGTATGTGCATATATGTATATATATATATATATATATATATATATATATATCCATTTATTTGTCTGCCCATCTGTCCATCAATTTGTTCATCTGTTTCTGTTTTTCTTTCCTTCGGTTTATTTGTAAATCTACCTGTCTATACAGTTGTCTCTATCTAATTATGCATACATATCTGTCTATCCGTCTATCAAGCCTGAAATTTTGGTGGAGGAGTGGTTAATCAATCACAATGACCCCATTGCTGGACTGGCCCTTATTATATTCATCCTCCTTCCCTCCATGGGGGTGAATGGCAGTTGAACTCAGAACATAAAGCTGGAAGGAATTCCACTAAGCATTTTTGTCCAATAAAATAATAATAATCCTATCTACTAAAGTTGCAAGGCCTAAAATTTTTTGGGAGGAGACTAGTCGATTTCATCAACCCCAGTGTTTCACTGGTACTTACTTTATTGACCCTGAAAAAATGAAAGGCAAAGTCGACCTCGGTGGAATTTGAACTTAGAACATAAAGATGGTCAAAACACCACTAAGCATTTGCCCAGTGTGCTAACGATTCTACCAGCTCACCACCTTATTATTAATAATAATAATAATAATAATTCTTTTGAATTTATGTACAAGACCAACAATTTTGGAAGAGGGGTTAATTACATTAAGCCCTTGACTTAATGTACTTCTGAAATTGATTCAGTTTGACACAGTTTGTAACAGCCGTGTATCTTGAAATTGCAGATATAATCCATCTGCCAGGCTTCCACGTGGTTTCCCCTCAATCCAGTTTCAGTCACAAGGTATGGGCCAATCAATGTCATCATGATCTTCATCATCATCAGTTAACATCCACTTTCCAAGCTGGCATGAATTTGACGGTTTGACAAGAGCTGGCTAGGCAGACAACTGCATCAGACTTCACTGTCTGTTTTGGCAGGGCTTTTATGGCTGGATGCCCTTCCTAGCACCAGCCAACCTGCAGAGTGGACTGAGTGCTTTTTATGTGACACCAGCACCAGCAAGGTCTGTTTTAGCTGGGTTTTTACAGCTGGATGCCCATCGAAATGCCAAGACACCAGTGCTTTTTATGTGGCACCATCAACAATGCTCTTTGATGTGACACCATCACCGGTACTTTTTATGTGGAACCAGCATCAGTGCTCTTCATGTGGCACGTACACCACTGCTTTTTATGTGGCACTATCGACAATGCTCTTTATGTGACACCATCACCAGTACGTTTTATGTGGCACCATCACCAGTGCTTTTTACATGGCACTATCATCAGTGCTTTTTATTTTTTATGTGACACCAGTACCAGTGCTTCTTATGTGGTACTATCACCAGTGCTTTTAATGTTACACCATTGCTAGTGCTTTTTAATGTGGCACCATCGTCAGTGCTTTTTAGTGTGGCACCAGCACCAGTGCTTTTTATGTGACACTGATAAATGAAATAATATCTCACCTACTCCAGATCATAGATTGGCTCACTTGTTACATCATTGCAGTATTTGTTTTGGTTCTCTGCAGTTGAAGTTCAAATCCCACTGACTGAGGTTGACTTTGTTTTGAATCGTTTCAATGTTGATATATAAACTACCAGGCCTTAGATCTATCCACAAACCTAGATATCTGTTTCACTGTGTCTCTATCTAACTTATCATTCATCCATCCATGGATTTCTCAATTTCTCTCTCTTTCTCTCTCTCTCTCTCTCACACATACACATACACACTATTTGTTTGTCTGTTTTCCTCTCTTAATCCCTTGACTAAATTCCTTCTTGTCTCTCATTATATCTCTCTCTTTCTCTCTCACTCACTCTTTCTCCACTCTCCTCCACCCACCCAAACACACACACACGCCCCCATCTACCCCCTCCACACACAAGCACATGCACACAAATACACCCACTCACAAACACACACACATACACGTACACGCAACACACTATCCAAAAATTTTTGTTTAAAGCAAAACAATGGAAATTTCTATCCAGTTTTCTCCATGACTTCACGTCCTTTCTTTCATGAATCAGAATCACCAAAACCTAAATATCCTCACCTCACCCCATCCCACCCACGACACCTCCTCCACCACTCACCCAAACCCATCTAAACCCATCCACACTAAACATACAAATTTCCAGAGATTCATAAAAAGAAATCAAATGGAAGTTCTTTCCGCCCAACACAGACACCATCAGCTCCTAAGTTTACTTTGGAGTCCACTGTTATATGTGTGTGTACATATATACATACATGCATACATATATATATACATATGTATGTATGTATAGTGGGGGAGAGGACCATTAATCTTGTTGTTATTGTTGTTGTTGTAATTATAATAATTGTTTTATAATCGTTATTCCAACACTGATGAAGATACTGTACAGATTCAATAAATGTTGCTAATCAGGCACTTACAGTTTATAGACAAACACACGCACACATCCATATATATATATATATATATATATATA
>NC_069007.1:11705607-11706221 GCF_001194135.2 Octopus bimaculoides
GAGATTCATAAAAAGAAATCAAATGGAAGTTCTTTCCGCCCAACACAGACACCATCAGCTCCTAAGTTTACTTTGGAGTCCACTGTTATATGTGTGTGTACATATATACATACATGCATACATATATATATACATATGTATGTATGTTTATAGATATATACATTTATAAATTTATTTACTTATATATGCATATATGTATATACATAAACATGCATATATACATATATATCTTTTATATGTACACACATGCACACACACACCCACACACACATTAACTCGTTATTCTAACGATGACTCTTACAAGACTAATCTTGTTTCTTTCACTTTAGAATTCATTATAAAAGGTTTTAGAATAGAAGAATGAATGGAATATAGATACTGTTAAGTGGAATATATACAGTTGAGTGGGGTACATGCTGTTGAGTAGGGTATATAGCGTTGGGCAGGGTGTATAGCGATGAGAGAATTGTAAAGTGAAAGAAGCAAGACAAATCTTGTGTGAGTCTTTGTTTGAATAAATTAATGCATCTATTTTCAGAGATTTAAGTGATTGTTGTGATATTTTAACTGGGAATATGGAACAAATACATATATATATATAGATATATATATAT
>NC_069007.1:11706231-11709724 GCF_001194135.2 Octopus bimaculoides
ATATATATATACTCATGAAGGTGGTGAGCTGGCAAAAACATTAGCACGCCGGGCGAAATGCTTAGAGGTGTTTCGTCTGTCTTTACATTCTGAGTTCAAATTCTGCCCAAGTCAACTTTGCCTTTCATCATTTCGGGTCGATAAATCAAATACCAGTTGTGTGCCTACCTTTGTAACCATGTTTGTCCCCCACCACCACTTGACAATGTCCCCATAACTTAGCTTGTTCAGTGAAAGAGACTGATAGAATAAGTACCAGACTGAAAATGTGTTGGGGGGGTCAATTCATTCAACTAAAAACTCTTCAAGGTGGTGCCCCAGCATGGCCTCAGTCTAATGACTGAAACAAGTAAAAGATATAAGATATATTCATATAGATGTGTGTGTGTGTGTGTGTGCGTGTGTGTATATGAGCGTTGTAGTTTGCCTGAAGCATTGTAATATTGAAGAAGGACAATGTGGCAAGTTTAATAAATCTTTTATATTTCAGGCACATGTGGAGGCGCAATGGCCCAGTGGTTAGGGCAGCGGACGCGCGGTCATAGGATCGTGGTTTCGATTCCCAGACCGGGCGTTGTGAGTGTTTATTGAGCGAAAAAACACCTAAAGCTCCACAAGGCTCCGGCAGGGGATGGTGGCGAACCCTGCTGTACTCTTTCACCACAACTTTCTCTCACTCTTACTTCCTGTTTCTGTTGCACCTGTAATTCAAAGGGTCAGCCTTGTCACACTGTGTCATGCTGAATATCCCTGAGAATTACGTTACGGGTACACGTGTCTGTGGAGTGCTCAGCCACTTGCATGTTAATTTCACGAGCAGGCTGTTCCATTGATCGGATCAACTGGAACCCTCGACGTCATAAGGCACAAAGGAAAGAACATTCTGGGGAATTTTAATGGGTTAACGGAACCCACATGACTGGACTTTTCTTTGACTGTTCTTATCTTCTCAGGAGGGGCCTTTGCACCTGAAAGTTCCTGCATTGTCAAAGGCTTTCTCTTTTCTCTCTTTTTACCTTCTTTGATATATGTGTGTGTGTGTGTCTGTTATATATCATCAGTACCAATATATGATGTGTGTGTGTGTGTAACAATATATTAAAGTACCAAATATAACCGTATAGCAATAAGCAATGTAACAAGAGTTGGTCATCTCATTTTAACCGTTCGCACAATAACAGTCCAACACAGACTCAATAACGAGACTAACGCTCTCTCTATTCGACCTCAACTGTCTACTGGCTCATCTCTTTATAAGACTCGTCTAGTCCACTGACAGTCACATTCAGGGGTGTCAGTTCACTCCACAACAATATATTTCTTGTAAATTCCACATTAAGGTTTCTTACTGCCACCAATAATATATTCTAACTTTAATCTTTAATTCTAAATTTTTAATTCTTAAATTTTAATAAGGTTTTCTTTAATCACTATATCACTCCACATATCGAATTTTTTCTTGCTTATTTTTTCGTGTATATTTTTAATTCACATATTATTTCTCTTCTTAAATAATACTTTAATACATTCTTTGTCTTAATGTATTTGCTGTATTAATGTGTCATAAATACCAGATGATTATCTAATTTTTGTTTCTTCTGTATATCATGTTATTTACTATTTAGTGTCTCATGTTCAACCTGACCACTTCAAAGCAGTTATGTAATTTTTCAAAAAAAAAAGTAATATAATTATTTTATATATATGCATGAACCATCTAAGAGACCATAAGTCAGAGAAAAGATGCACACATATATCTGTCAGTAGAATGGGTATATTATCTGAAATGTATAGTATTAAATATCCATCACGGTTGATCTTACCAAGCAGTTTCGTGTAAAGAATACAAAGGATTGTTAGGTAACAATTCGATTATATAACTATACACTCATCAGAGTTAGCCAATATGAAAGGAAATTTGGCGACTGCTCTATATATATAGAGAGAGAGACAGGCAGACAGAGACAGAAATATGGGAATTTTATGCTTATGCAAATATCCTAGTGTTATCTATTCAAGGGATCATGGAAGGTTCTTCTGTAGAACAAAAGGCTTGAAACACTTTTACTGAGTGTAAACATGTTCTATTAAAATGGTGAGTCCAACAAAAGGTGTTTTGTTTCACTCAAGAATCTATGTGTATGTTCATTCCAAATATTTATTTCACCAGCTTTGTGTGTTTTTGTGTGTGCTTTAATTACACTTGGTTATTTTAAAGTCCGTAATTAAATCAAATTATTGCAGAAGTCATAAAAAATATGAACAAAAAAAAAAATCAGTGTTTTGTTTAATATTTTTCTGAAAATAATAACAACAACATGAATGGTAATTATGAATAATGATGATTGTTTCTTTAATTGCTTGAAGGGTGACAGATGGTGGGAATAACGATATGACTACTACTACCAATAATAATAACAATTATAATAATAATAATAATAATAATAATAAATCCTCGTTCAAATGGTTCTACTCAAACTGAACAGCAGAAAGTGAAAAAGATTTATTATCAAAGAAAAAAAGTAAAAAAAAAACAAACTATAACTATGTTATTTATTATATCGTTTTATTGGAAAGGGGGTTGTCTATAAAAGTTTAATTTCGTCTGTGTTGGTTACCATAGCAACAATATCAAACATAAAAAGAAAAGCTCTTACATTGTGCAAGGTCCTGATGAGTGAGATGGGGGCATTGAGATTCTGTTTTATCATCTATGCACCTCCGACCCCTTAAAAGAAATTGAAACTTATATACATGCATGTATACTTATACACAAGTAAATGTGTGTGTGTATATCCACACACACATGTATGCACATATATATATATACATACATACATACATACATACATATACACACACACGTGTTCTCAAAACAGCTGTAGGTGTAAAAATAACTGAGCTGTTAAGCAGTTTGCTTTGTAACCATGGGATCCTGGTTTCAAGCTTGCTGTATGTCATCTTGGGCAAGTTTCTTTACTCCAGCATCAGGTTACCCAAAACCTTGTGGGGTTGAAACTGGGTTGAGGGAAACTCTGTGGACCCCGTGGGATTTATTGTAGTCGTAACTGCAAAGATACAGCCTTGCCGTAAACTGAATCATTCTGATTCTACTCTTGAGAATTACAATAAAGGCACACGTGTGGTTGTGTGGTAAGAAGTTTGCTTCCCAACTACATGGCTCTGAGTTCAGTCCCACTGCATGGCACCTTAGGCAGGTGTCTTCTACTATAGTCTTGGACTGACCAAAGCCTCGTGAGTGAATTTTGTTGATGAAAACTGTGAAGCCATTGCATATATACATGTGTGTGTGTGTTTGTCCTTCACCACCGTTTAACAACTGATGTTGGCTTATGACCCAGTAATTTAGTGGTTCAGCAAAAGAGACCTATAGACTAAGTACAAGAAACCCTGGGGTCAATTCATTTGATTAAAAATTCTTCAAGGTGGTGCTCCAGCATGACTGAAACAAGAAAAGGATATATATATATAT
>NC_069007.1:11710039-11712932 GCF_001194135.2 Octopus bimaculoides
TATATATTAGGTTGGCAACTAAGTACCCGCCGTTTTTTTTAAATTTAAATTGTTTAGAAGGTTTAATAAAAAAAATAACAACTAATTAATCAATAATGTATTCACCCTTGTTGTTTACAACTTCTTCCCAATGTTCAACAAGATTTTCAATACCTCATTGGTAGGAATTATCCGAGCTCTCAATTCTGCATCAGTATTGAACAAAACTCCGTGCATAGCATTTGAAAGAGATCAAAAGAGGTGGAAATCCGTTGGTGCCAAATCAGGAGAGTACGGCAGGTGTGGCAGCACTTCCCAGCCATGAATTTGAATGGCTTCCCTGGTTTTATTGGCGATATGAGGGCAGGTGTTCTCATGCAGCAGAAGAACTCCATGCTGTCAATTTGGTCTTTTCTCTTGAATAACCGTGTTGAGTCGTTCGCTCTGTTGAACATAGAGTTCCACGTTGACCATTTAGTTCTGTTCAAGCAATTCGTAATGGATAATCCCTTCTCAGTTCCACCATATGCACAACATCGTTTTACGTGGATGAAGATCTTGTTTCACGCGGGGTGTCGCTTGTTTACTGGGGCTAAGCCATTCCTTACACTTCATATTGATGTACAGGCACCATTTTTCATCACCAGTTACGATTTGGTAAAGAAATCATTGCTTGTGTCCATGAGTTGAGCAGTGACAAGCAAGCAAACCAGCGGAGATTGTGGCTCATTGATTTTTGTTGTGTCACTTAAAGCATGCGGAACCCATGCTCCATACTTCTGAACCTTTCCCATCAAGTGAAGATGCTTCTCTATAGCAGTGTGGGAGCATTCCATTTTCTCTGCCAGTTCCCTTGTCGTTTGACATGAATTTTCGTGCAAAAGTGGGTTTAATTGCTCTTCATCGAACTCAACTGGACGGCCAGAATGAAGTATGGCTTTGAGGTCAAAATTTCAATTTTTGAACTTGACATACCAATCATGAACGGTTCTTTCAGCTATGACATCTTCTCCATACACAGCACAAATGTCATATGTGCCAGACTCTTCCATGCGACTGTCCAACCTGCGCTCTTATACACAAGTGAGATTTGGGCTACTATGAAGAGGGCAAATCATTAATTGGCTTTGATGCAAAGGGCCATGGAAATATCAATGCTAGGAATATCATTGCAAGAGCATATTTGAAAAGAGATAATTTGAGAACAGGGTGGAGTGAATGATGTGATTACAGAGTTGTCTTGATTCTTGTCGCTTGATTGAAAAATCTTCCCATTATTGTGGAGGCCTTCCAAGCGGTCTTTTCTAGTCTCTTGGATATCACTTGGCAACTATACAGCTTCACCTGCTGGGCTGGATATGGCACAAGATTCACAGATAACAGGTGAACCTGTGCAGTTGCCAAGTGATACCCAAGAGAACAGAAAAGACCACATGGAAGGCCTCCACAATGACGAGACGATGATTCAGTCAAACAATCTCAAAAAAGACTCATGGAATAAGTACCGGGCTTTAAAAAATAAGTTCTAGATTCGATTCGTTCTCCTAAGACTCTTCAATGCAGTGCCCCAGCATGGTCGTAGACTGAAAAACTGAAACAAATAAATGATAAAAAAAAAGATAGGTAAACTTTATTTTGTTTTTACTTTCACGAATGGACGATTCTATGGTATGTAGCCTAATGGTTAGGGGGTTCAGAGGTTATGGGTTTCACCTTGAACAAGGCACTTTATTTCATAATGTTCCAGTCCAGTCAGCTGAAATAAGTTCCTGTGATCCCTGAAATTTAACAAGTGTCCTGCTCAGGTGTGTGTCTTGTTCTTTCAGTCACATAAACACCTTACAAAATTCTGATGAGTCTCTCCAGTTTCATGAGTCTGGAAGTACAAGGTGGACTATTGATAAAGAGACAGGGAAGGAAGGGACCTGGGGTTTGTCAATCTGAGATCCTCTGAGCCAATGGTTGAAAGGAACCTTTGATTTGGGGTAAGGATAGAGAGTGTGTGGATACAGATCATTTGCTCAGATGATTGGAAATAGCAGCCAAATCTCCCTCAGATCACACCCTGTAGTCTGAAATAGGGAAAGAACTGATACTGTAAAGTGCTTAGTAGAGTGCTGAGTGGACTGGCCTATATTTAAAGTCATTCCAGCCATGACCATCCCATTTTCTTCTTATGTGAAATGAATCCAGTACCAAATTCTACAACTTGTTCTATTTTGAAATGGAAGAAAGTTAGTTGAAGGACTTTTAGCTGCTATTTCTAGACAGACAGATACATACACAAACAAATAAACAGTTCGACAGATTATGTTTAAAGAGACGGGTACATATAAAGAGATGTACAAAGCAGGCAGAGATATAGTGGTATAGAGAGTGAGATAGATGCATACACATACACACAGACATGTATATATATATACAAAAGCACAAATACATATACATACATATGGATGTACATATATGCATACACATATGCATATATGTGTCTGTGTGTGTGTGTGTATATATATATATATATATACACATATATGTATGTATATATATGTGAGAGTATGTATATGTATGTATATATATGTATGTGTATATATATATGTATGTATATATGTGTGTAAATATATGTATGTATATATATATATATATATGTGTAGATGTGTGTATATATATGTGTGTGTGTGTATATATAATATATATATATATTTATATATATTATACACACACTGTGTGGCTGTGACCTAAGAAGTTTGCTTTCCAACCACATAGTTCCAGGTTCAGTCCCACTGCGTGGCACCTTGGGCAAGTGTCTTCTACTACAGTCTCAGGCCGACCAAAGCCTTGTGAGTGAATTTGGTAAACGGAAACTGAAAGAAGCCTGTTACATATATGTATGTATATATATATATATATATATATA
>NC_069007.1:11712942-11721305 GCF_001194135.2 Octopus bimaculoides
ATATAGTTTTAGGGAAAATAACCAATTTTCAAGAACTCATCGATTTGTCCCTAATATTATTATATGTATATATATATATATATATATATATATATATATATGTGTGTATATATATGTGTGTGTGTGTGTGTGTATTTGCGTTTGTCCCCCACCACTGCTTGACAACTGGTTCTGGTGTGTTTATGTCCTCATAACTTAGCAGTTCGGCAAAAGACCCTGATAGAATAATTACCAGGTTTATAAAGAGTAAGTCTTGGGGTAAAATTCTTCAGGGCTGTGCCCCAGCATGGCCGCAGTCTGATGACTGAAACAAGTAAAAAAATGAAAGATTAAGACATACATAGATGGTCTATAAGTATGTCGATAGACGGACGGATGGACAGACAATGATCTTCATAAAAGAAGCAATGTTCTTGCAAAGAAATGGTGGGAGGTGTAGGAATAGGGGGGGGGGGTAAGGGTGGAGAAACCTCATAAATCCAGCTTGTAAGTGATGAGGGTGGTGGGGTAGAGGTGTGGGAGGTGTAACGTCTGGTGGTGTGGTGGGAGGTGGAGGAGCGAGTGGAAGTGGTGGGGTGGGAGGAGGAGAGGCTGTTACCAGCATTACATCATGAACTTCTGTATGGTATCTCTTGTCTCGCTAATCAATACAAACACACGCAGCAGCTGTTTGTTGTTTCGTTTGAGAAGAGTTTCTACCTTGATTAGTTTACTGGTGGTTTACCTTCTATTGTCTTTGTCATCAACATCCCATACACCCCCCACCTCACACTCACACTCACTCACACACCCTTTATATAGACATACACACACATATACGCATGCACTTTACACACACATGCACTCACTTTGTACACTCACTCTACACCCACACCTATTGCTATCGTTTTCTTTATGAGAGACAGAGAGAGTGAGAAAGGGAAGGATAATAAAAAGAGAGAGAGAAAGATGAAGGGAACTAAAAGAAGACACAGACACAAAGACATAGACATAGAGAAGGGGAGACAGCGAGAGACAGACGACTGTAAGAGACAGATGGAGAGAGACAGACAGAAAATGAGAAAGAGAAAGAAATGAGAGAGAGAGAAAGAAGGATGAATGGAACTAAAAGAAGACACAAAGACAGAGACAGACAGAGAGAGAGAGAGACAGACAGACAGACAGAGAGACAGAGACAGACAGAGAGATAGAGAGGCAGAAAGACAGACATAGAGAGGCAGAGACAGAGACAGTGGGTGACAGAGAGAGGCAGACAGTGAGACAGACCTGTAGATGAATGCAGAAACAGAAAACATTTAGATTGAGAAAGGAGGAGAGACAAAGAGGGGGCGAAGAGAAAAAGAGGATGAAAGCTCGTTAATGTTGTTATCAGTATCATTACTATCATTAACATTGTCATCCTTAACGGTGTCATAATCATCATCATCACAGCTATCACCATCACAACCACCATCACCACTGCTGCCATCATCATCTCTATCCTCACACTGTCACCACTACGAACAGCAACCCCACCACTGAAGTTGCTGATATACCCCAGTGAATAACTGGTATTTATTTTATTAATTGATTCCACCAAAAATGATGACTAAGTTGATTCTGGCTGAATTTGAAATCACAGTTTATAAAGACAGCTTAATTCTGCAAGACAGTCTGGTGCTCTACTGATTCTGTCAGCAGAATCTTCTTCTCTTCTTTATTTCCATTCCATATCATATAGAAAAAAAATAGGTCCAGTTTTATAGGGTTCTGGTGTCTTTCTGTCAGCTTCTCAATCAGGTTGCTGACCCTTCTCAGAGTCTTTCTCTGTCTCTTGGAGAAAGGAACTGGGAGTTGTCCCCTTCGGTTTTTCTCAACCTAACAAATTCTGTAAGAGCAAGAAAGAGGTGGGTGGGGTGGAGGGAAGCAACTGGAACCCAGTGTATGACTGGTATT
Source organism: Octopus bimaculoides (assembly GCF_001194135.2). Taxonomy (NCBI): domain Eukaryota; kingdom Metazoa; phylum Mollusca; class Cephalopoda; order Octopoda; family Octopodidae; genus Octopus; species Octopus bimaculoides. The sequence goes on from NC_069007.1 coordinate 11,714,878, forward strand.
GCATTCATCCACTCCAGAAATATAACAGTTGACCATGGTGAGATTTTAGCTCAATGTACAAAGGGCAGAACAATGACTATTTCTTATACAGACAAAAGACAAAAAATTCAAAGAGAAAGATAGAGTAGCATTAGAGTTGGTGGGAAAAAATGAAGTCATTTACCCTTAGAACACACTTTGTATATATATATGTATGTATGTGTGTGTGTGAAAAGGTAAAGTTCAATTTAACCTTTAGTTTGGAGGGTTCCAAAGGGGCGATTTCTAACAAAGATTCTTCATATTTCGTTGGTTGCTTACTGGCATAAGATTTTTGCAAATATGAAATTATTATATGTATAAGGTATGAGATGAGAATTTATGGAGACGAGAAGTTAAAATTTTTTATAACAGTGTTTAAAATTTAAACATTTTCTCTTCTCTATCTTTAACAGTCTCTTGAGTTTCTGTGGAATACTTTTCCATAAATTCTCATTCCATTCAATATACATATATATGTATATAATCCAAGAGAGTTAGGGGTTGTGAATCCAACCCACTAAGGGATAATATCTATCCAATATACTGCTGGGAGGGTACCCAGTTCTGATAGTGACTCAGCAATTAGAGCAAGGTCATCAGCATAGAGGAGCTCCCAGGGGCATCCTGTCTTGAATTCCTCTGTTATTGCCTGGAGGACTATGATGAATAAGAGGGGCTGAGGACAGATCCTTGTTGGACCCCTACCCCTACTCAGAATTCTTCACTGTACTCGTTGCTAACCCTCACCTTTCTGACAGCGTTCCTGTACATGGCTTGCACAACTCTCACTAACCATTCTTCTATCCCTAGTTTTTGCATTGACCACCAGATAAGGGATTGGGGGACCCTGTCAAAGGCATTCTCCATGTCAATGAAAGCCAGGTACAGAGGTTTATCTTTGGCTAGGTATTTCTCCTGCAGCTGTCTTACCAGAAATATAGCATCAGTGGTGCTTTTCCCTGTCACGAACCCAAACTGCATCTCATCTAAACGGACTCTCTCCCTAATTAGTTGGGCTATGACCCTCTCTGTGACCTTCATTACTTGATCCAACAACTTGATACCTCTGCAATTATTTGTATCTAAAGCATCACCCTTACCTTTGTAGCAGGTATATATATATATGGATATATATTTATATATGAAATGGGTGTCTTATAAAACTATTCCGCACATATAATAACAGCCATACGAACAATGAACACACCTCCATCATCAGCTGCCCCACAGATATCTCTATGGTTTCGACACCTGGGCTGTGTCATTCAATCCGGTGGTGTCAACAGCACTAAAATAAGTGTGGTTTGGGAACAAACATACTTAGATATCACCACATTCATTCAATCTTAATTCAAGAAGGGATTAAACACTAACAAAGAAACGCATTTACCTTATGTACAAAAACAGTATCGGTAAATGAATAATTCTATAAGTAAACCTATAACCAACTCCTAAATTATGTAACTAAATAGCAGCCTGGCCCTTGAAGTCCATACAGATGATATTCCCACCAGTCTTCTATAGTTATTATCAAGCAAAAGCAGACCCAGTTGAACTTAACTAATAATATAACTAATTCTGAGTGAATTTGAGTGAACTACACCATTTCGTAATCCAAAAGTTAATGATTAAAACACTCCACATGTATTAAATATTGGTTATCCTTACATGCTTTTATGTTATACCTGTAATTTAATAGATAATACTAAAATATCCTTATTAAATCAGAAACAAATAAAAGAATACCTATAATTAACAATTATTATTAAAAACCATGTTACGATTAAAGCTAAATATATAACTGTTTAAAACAAAATATAAAATATGAAGCATTACCACTTGCATGTTATCTGGACACACAAGGTTCAAGTCAGCTATTTTCTCAAAAGACTAACTGTTTGGTGGTGTGGTGTGTCGTCCACTACTTTCTCTAATGTCTTTAACTATTTGGTGATGTAGTATGCAATTAGGGTGACTTGTAAACAGTCCAAATATGTACGACCTACAATCCTAATCATTAGACATTTACAAATACTTACTAAGGTGAAGGCTAGCTATTACACCATATTTATTTGAAATTTCCAGTCTTCCACCTAAACAGCAATTAAACATTTTAACTAATTGTTCTACTAAATGTCTTAACAGTTTATTTATTCTTTCCAAAAATCTATAATCTGATAATCTGGCCTGAAAAAACACCATAACCTATAAAAGAAGAAATTCTACTACTGAACCATGCCATTGAAGCTACTTGGAAACCAAAATCTTCTGTTATATTATAAACATCAGTACATATCACATTATTATCCTTAATTACTAAATTGATATCTAAATAATTAATAGTCTCATAGCTGGCCGCCAACACTTTTTTTCTGCAAAATAGGGGTAGTTTATCCTGTTCAGGCTATATTATTAGCATTATCCTGCGTTTGAGAATTTAAAAATCACTTCTTTATATTATTACCATTTCTGGCGGCCTTAAACTCAAAGAAACCATAATTAGATATAAATTTATCATCTGCAACATCCATTAAGTTGTTTAAGCAAACCAAATTTTTTCCTAGCACACAGGTCTTTAAGAAAAAGGAACTCTCATGAAGAAAGATAAAGGTCCACCAATAGAGGGCTGCAATTGCCAGCCACTGGAATTCCTCTAACCTGCTCAAACACCCTACCTGCAAACACTACAAATAAATTATTAACAATCAAACTAACCATCTCTTTCTTCTTTCTCTTATTTATATTAGTATATCCCTTAAAACAACAATTAGACAAGAAACCTTTACCATTCCTTATCATCATCATCATCGTCGTCTGCTTTCCATGCTAGCATGGGTTGGACGATTTGACTGAGGACTGGTGAAACCAGATGGCTACACCAGGCTCCAATCTGATTTGGCAGAGTTTCTACAGCTGGATGCCCTTCCTAACGCCAACCACTCAGATACATTTATATCCTTTATTAAATATGATATTTAATATACTAAAAATACCTTCTTCTACACATTTACGATTTAAGTTTGTATATAGCATCAAAAAATCATACACATACATACTCTTAACCTTCTTGTGTTTAATCAGTCTTTCCAAAAATTCCTTAGTTGATCGAATACTCCAAAAATAATTCATTCCCGAACTGTTATAAATTTTATCACAATATTTTTTAAAACATGTTCTAACTACTTTTTAACCAATATAGATAGCTGTTTCTTTCTATAATTTCTAGCTGCTATTATGAATCTACTTTAAAAAAAAAACTTTATGTAGTTTGGGAATCAAAAAAATTTGGGGATATTTTTATCCTTTTCTTCCACCTGTAAACCACTCAATCTTTCTACTGTGGATATATAAGTCTATTAACTATCTCATTAACTATATCATTAACTTTTCTGGTATAACTTTGTATGTGTTATTACCTATAAATTAAGATTCTTTATCTACTCCTAACTCCTCATTTACAACCATCATATAATATTTTTTAAAAACTACTACAAAATTCCCTGCTGCTTTATCCACTGGCACTATTACGTACTTTTTATGTAATTCATTTACATACTCTTTAACTGTGGAGGCGCAATGGCCCAGTGGTTAGGGCAGCAGAATCATGGTTGTAGGATCGTGGTTTCGATTCCCAGCTGGGTGTTGTGAGTGTTTATTGAGTGAAAACACCTAAAGCTCTAGAAGGCTCTGGCAGGAGGTGGTAGCAAACCCTGCTGTACTCATTCACCACAACTTTCTCTCACTCTTACTTCCTGTTTTTGTTGTACTTGTATTTCAAAGGTCAGCCTTGTCACACTCTGTGTCACGCTGAACATCCCTGAGAACTACGTTAAGGGTACACGTGTCTGTGGAGTGCTCAGCCACTTGCACGTTAATTTCACAAGCAGGCTGTTCCATTGATCGGATCAACTGGAACCCTCATTATTGTAACCGACGGAGTGCCACGACTCTTTAACTTGTAGTTTATTCAAAACTGAATCTTTCCCTATCCACTTATATATTTCTTTATATGCATAAACACCACATAAGTTAATTTTCTAACCCAGCTATTGAACTCCTCCAATTTAACTTTATATTTGAGACTTAATCTAACTATGAAACCATTAATGGCTTTTAATATAACTTTCTTTAAATTATATTTCCTAATTTTACCTTGTTCTGTATATATTGTCCCTTTGCTCATAACCTCCCTTAGTTCCTCATTTTTAATATCTAAATTTCTTGTATAAACGTACCCTATTTTTTATAACGAAACCCCAAATTATTACATTTACAATCTCCTAAATATATTTCTTTAAAACTTTCAAGACTAACTTTTGATAGGTGCTTATTATAATTAAATAAGGCACTACTTACCATCTTACCAAGAATATGACAAATTTTGACATTTTATGTCTAACATTTTCCAGCATTTTTATTTTTCATTTCTAATTACATTACCTAAATTTAAAGTAACATCATCAATGAAACTACTAACATATAGTATCTTTAAATATTCAATTTTAGCATTATTGGCTTTCACTTTAGCCATTTTCATTAACCTATTACTCTTTTACTCTTTTACTTGTTTCAGTCATTTGACTACGGCCATGCTGGAGCACCACCTTTAGTCGAGCAAATCGACCCCCAGGACTTATTCTTTGTAAGCCTAGTACTTATTCTATCGGTCTCTTTTGCTGAACCGCTAAGTCACGGGGACGTAAACACACCACCATCGGTCGTCAAGCGATGGTGGGCGGGGACAAACACAGACACACAAACATATACGCACATACATATATATATATATACATATATACAACAGGCTTCTTTCAGCTTCCATCTATCAGATCCACTCACAAGGTGTTGGTCGGGCTGAGGCTATAGTAGAAGACACTTGCCCAAGGTGTCACGCTGTGGGAATGAACCCAGAACCATGTGATGGGTAGGCAAGCTACTTACCATACAGCCACTACTGTGGCTATTACAAAAACTATCCACTAAAAGACTAACTTCAGCTAACTCTCTATGGCCTACATCCATTAGTTCTTTAAGTTCTGCATAAGAACACTCTCTTAACATTACATAACAACCATAAATATTTTTTCTTTATATAAAAATCATTAATTTTGTCATTAAGGCCTAGAGCGTGTACGCTACATAACACCTTGGTTCAAAACCATTCTTCTTGTAAAAGTTTCTGTCTAACATTGACTAATTATTTAAATTTTACAGTTTTCAAACCCTAAGCTAACATACATATGTATATATATATATATATACATATAAATATACATATACATCATATATATTCATATATTTATATACATATATATGTGATATATGAACACGTACACACATGCATGCAAATGCGCACAAACGTACACACACACATGTACACTTACACACACTGAGAAAAGGGTAGGTTTGAAGGTGATCCGAGAATAAAAATAGATTTAAATGGCTGAAAAGCTGAAAATGTAAAAATATTTGAAACAATAATAATAATAATAATAATAATAATAATAATAATAATAATAGAGCATCAAAAGTCTTTGCAAAATTAAAAAATATAGAACAGTGTGGGGTTGGGGTGAAAAGGTAGGTTAGAAGCATGTTAAAGAAACAGCAACAAAAATAACCCTAAAAAACATTAAATTAAATAGAAAAAATGTATAATTATGTAAAATATACAGAGCTGTCGGAGAAAGAAGGAAAAATTAAGAATGAATTCACTGGTGTGTTTTGGAGAAAAAAAGCAAAAATAGGTGATGATGATGATGATTATGATGATAATGGTGACTGCGATGGTGGAGGTGATGGTGGATGGTGGCAGAGGCAGTGATAATGAAGATGGTGGTTGAGATGATGATGATGGTAATAGAGTTGGCAGTTAAGATGATGATGACAGTGGTGATGTTGGTGGTGACAATGGTGGTGGTGCTGGTGGTAGTGGTGGTGGTGGTGGGGATGGTAGTGATGGTGATGATGTTGGTGATGTAGTAGTAGTAGTATGTGTACATTTATTATTTTAATTTTTTTTAAAGATATTCTGCTGTCATAAATTCTGTGATTTTTATAGAAATCCACATTTGAAACTTTGGTAACTTTTGTAGTCAGTGGACGTGTGAATGGGATAAAGAAAAGATATGGTTTGTGTTATGTTTCCCTTGGACTGACTCGCAGAGATAACATAACGAGTTATACAATTTAATTATTACATTTATTGTTCAATTACATACAAAGAACGCACTCACCCAATGTTCGTTATGAATAAACAAAAGTCATGTCCGCCATATATATATCAATGACATTTTACTATGACAGTCCCACAAGACAACAACAATGAAACAATGAACTCAGACGAACCACTGACACACGGAACGTCAGACGAATTACATATCTAACAGTCCATATAACAGTTTGTA
>NC_069007.1:11725998-11726885 GCF_001194135.2 Octopus bimaculoides
TGGACTGACTCGCAGAGATAACATAACGAGTTATACAATTTAATTATTACATTTATTGTTCAATTACATACAAAGAACGCACTCACCCAATGTTCGTTATGAATAAACAAAAGTCATGTCCGCCATATATATATCAATGACATTTTACTATGACAGTCCCACAAGACAACAACAATGAAACAATGAACTCAGACGAACCACTGACACACGGAACGTCAGACGAATTACATATCTAACAGTCCATATAACAGTTTGTACATGTGTAAATATATAAACATTTACAAACTTTGGTTTAGTTTAAATATGTTTCTGAAGTATTTTAATATCTAAAGACAAATTCACTGCAGTTACCATGGAGAAAAAAAAATCTCTCTTATTGTAAAAAGGTGTAAAGACCCCATATTTGCCACGTGTTGACCCTAATTGAATTCCCAGATGCAGTGTTTCTAGCTCTTTAGCTATTATCAATGGGATATACCTAAGAGAGGTAACTCTGAGCAGATTTAAATAAAACACAGCCAACAGCATTGACTATGTTGCATTGACTATGTTGAGGTCAGGTCGGTCGACCCTTCGATCCTAGCCAATGTTTTTAACTGTTCACTCCTGACTGGACGCGTACCGAAAGTCCTGTTGCAAGGCAGGTCAGTCCTCCTTCGCAAGAAGGCAGGCAGCCCGAACGACCTGTCGAACTGGCGGCCGCTTACGATCTGCTCCGTGGTATATCGTTTGTACACGAGACAGCTAGCCGCCCGGATGCTCAGGGCGACGCCCCTCAATCCCGCCAGGTTGGAAGAAATTTGGCAGTGTAGGCACCAAGCAGTTTTTAGGCAAAAGCAAACTTTCATTAGTTGAAATATGTTTGTGACATATTTCAGTTTCTAAAA
>NC_069007.1:11726996-11729523 GCF_001194135.2 Octopus bimaculoides
ATATCTGCCCAGTGTTGCTCGTAATCAGATTCCCAAATGGCCATTTCTGGCTTTTTAGCCCTTTCGTTACTGTATTTATTTTAAGATACTCTGTGTTTCTTTCAATTACTTTAAACATAACAAAGAATTTAATAAATTAACTCAGTTATCATTAAGCTTGTGTTAAGAACATAAATTGTGACTAAGGTTTGGTGGAAGATCTTAATTCAGAACTTATGAAAACAAAACACTTGTACTCAGAACCAGAGCCAGTTTCAGCTGGGCTGGTAACAAAAGAGTTAACCTTCCTCAATGGAAGGCAATTGAATAGCACTACTCAGTCACTGATGTTGACTGTTTTTTTAGTTTAAGCTACAGCTTCGAATCTCCTTGGTATTTCCCACTGAGGAAGGCTGAAGGGCCAGAAACAGCCATCTAGGAATCTGATAGAGGGAAGCACTGGGCAGTAACTTTGACCATTTAACTCAGTAGCTGTCATCAGTCTGTCACTGTCCACCTCGCCTTGTTAAAATAAGTGTGATATTTCACTTAGAATTAGCGAATGATACAGAAGGATCGTTGACCAAATTTAAGTCAAAGAATGTTTAACCATTGTCCTCTTGCTGGCATGGCAGTGTGGTTAAGATCTTTGATTCACAGACATGTTTCTGGTTCAGATCAAATTTTCTGCATGGTATATGGGGAAAGCATCTTCTATCATCCTGGGCCCACCCAAAGACTTGTGATGTATTTGGTAGTTGGAAACCGAAACAAACAGGCACCCGTGCCAGTGGAGTGCTAACATCACCATCTGAGTGGGATCACTGCCAGAGCAGCATTCTTGCTTCCATACCGGTGGTACGTAAAAAGTACCATTTGAGTGTGATTGTTTCCAGCTTTGCCTTACTGGCACTTGTGCCGGAGGCATTTGAACAAAACGTTGGACTGACTCCTGTGCAGGTGTCACATAAAAATCACCATTTGAGCGTGAGCATTGCCGGTGCTGCCGGACTGGCCCTCGTGCCGGTGACACGTAAAAAGCGCTCACTACACTCTCGGAGTGGTTGGTGTTAGGAAGGGCATCCAGCTGTAGAAACTCTGTCAGATCAGATTGGAGTCTAGTGTAGACATCTAGTTCACCAGTCCCCAGTCAAATCGTCCAACCCATGCTAGCATGGAAAACGGACGTTAAATGATGATGATGATGATGATGATATATATATATATATATATATATATATGTATATAGTCATACATGTATATATGTCTATATAAGCACAGGTGTGGCTGTGTGGTAAGAAGTTTGCTTCCCAAACACATGATGTTCTGTGTTCAATCCTGCTGCATGGCACCAGGTCATCCAAAGCCTTGTGAGTAGATTTGGTAGACAGAAACTAAACGACGCCTGTCATATGTGTATATATATCTCTCTATCTGTGTATCTCATAATCTTTTCTACTCTAGGCACAAGGCCCGACATTTTGGGGGAGGCAGGGACCAGTTGATTAGATCGACCCCAGTATGCAACTGGTACTTAACTTATCAACCCCGAAAGGATGAAAGGCAAAGTTAACCTTGGCGGAATTTGAAGTCAGGACATAAAGATAGATGAAATACCGCTAAGCATTTCGCCCAGCATGCTAACAATTCTACCATCTTGCCGCCTTTCTGTGTGTCTCATAATATGATGGTGATGACTAGGAGAAAGAGAAAAAGGAAGCAGGAGATAATTATGATGTTGGTGGTGGTGGCAGTAGTGGTGCTGGTGCTGCTGGTTGTTTTGTTGATGATGGTGGTAATGGCCATGGCAGGGTAGTGGCAGTGGTTCTGAAAACAATTAACATTTGATTCAGTCTCATTTCCTTTTTGCTTTCTAATTTCTTTTAGTAATATTTTTTTCTATTTTCTTTTCTTTTCTTCCATTTTCCTTCTCGGATCACATGCACATTCCCCTCACCCCCACTCCATTATATACAGATATAAGTCTATGTGTGTTGGTGTATCTGTCTTTGTATTACCTATCTATGTATCTATCTATATCTATATTTATCTATCTATCTATCTATCTATCTATCTATCTATCTATATATATATATATATATATATATATATATATATATATACATACAAACATACATATATGTATACATACATATATATATGTATATGTATGTATGTGTATATATATATACATATATATATACACATATATATATGACTGGGGACTGGTGAACTAGATGTCTACACTAGACTCCAATCTGATCTGGCAGAGTTTCTACAGCTGGATGCCCTTCCTAACACCAACCACTCCGAGAGTGTAGTGAGTGCTTTTTACGTTTGAATGTGGTGTGTGCCAGAGGGTTTGCAAATCCAATGGGGGTCTTAAAAGACATGTTAGGATCCACAATGAGCAGAACTTACTTGCAGGTATTGGTAGTGCAAATCAGAGGTGCAATCTGTGTGGGTGTTTTTTCAAAGCACTGTCTGGTTTAAAAAGCCACATCAGACGCCATGAAAGGGCTAAGGTGTAGGTGCAGGAGGTGGTCAA
>NC_069007.1:11729634-11735696 GCF_001194135.2 Octopus bimaculoides
TATATATATGTATATATATATATGTATATATATATATGTATATATATATATGTATATATATATATGTATGTATATATATGTGTATGTATATATATGTGTGTATATATATATATGTATACACACCCACATATATATCCATGTACATACATACATACAAATATTATGCATTAGTAAAAATGGAAAATGAAATTTGTTGTGGCTATTTCACTGATTGGGATGTTCGCAATAATTAGAAAAGTCTTCTTAAAGTGCAGCAGATGCTGAAAGACAATTTCCATTTTAATTACAGGTACTAACCAGGTGATGTTGGTGTCATAGAGATTGGATTTTCTATTGTGTATTTCTGGCGAAGACATATGTGTGAACGTGGGCGTATGCTTGTGTATATATGTAGATATACTTAAAAATATAGGTAAATATAAGTGAAAATGTGTGTATATATATATATCTACACATACATATGTATAGATATATATTTTTTTCCTTTTACATTTTACTTGTTTCAGTCATTGGACTGTGGCCATGCTGGGGCACCACCTTGAAGAATTTTTAGTCAAATGAATTGACTTTAGCACTTATTTTATTGGTGTCTTTTCCTGAACTGCTAAGTTATAGGGACATAAACAAACCAACACTGGTTGTCAAGCAATGGTGGTGGGAGACAAACACACACAAACACACACACACACACACACACATATATGTTAGTATACAACGGGCTTCTTACAGTGTCTATCTACGAAATCCACTCACAAAGCTTTGGTTGGCTTGAGGTGTCACACAGTGGGACTGAACTTGGAACCATGTGATTGGGGAGCAAGCTTCTTTGTACACAGCCAGCTCGTTAAGTCACACATCTCTCTCTCCTCCTCCTCCTCTACTTTCATTATGGTTTGTTCTTTTCAATGTTTGTTGTTTTCATTTTTTGTTCTGTTCTTCCAACTGTCCACTTTCTAACCCTTTAGGACAATCTCCATTGTGTTACCTTACATATGTTATTATGGTAGGGATCTGCAGAACCTTTTGACAATGTATGGCAGAGAGGATTGTTCCAAAAACCACCCAGCTGTGGTAAACGTTTGATAGATTTTTTTACACCATCAAACCATTCCTAATGGGAAGAAGTTAGTGAGTTGCTGCCAATGGTCACTCATCTAACATTTATACAATTAATGTAGGCATACCCCAAGAATCTGTTCTGGGACCGCCACTGTTTATCAATGATTTATGTGACTAAATAATAAAACCTTTTATTGAGATATTTGATGATGATATTTCTTAGAGTCTCACTTCTAAGAATGTCACATCCTTGGAACTTTCTTTGACTTTATCCTTTAGCATTTAAACCAGTCATATCCAACTCAAATTGACCAGATCTGGCATCTTGAGACCCCCTTCAGTCATGACTGACCATGGGATTACACCTAGAAAGTTACCCTCCCAAGCACAAGTCTGGGCAAGATTGTTTATGAAAGACCAGCAGTCGCCCATGCATACCAGCCTCCCCTCTCCACGCCACCAGTGTTATCCAAGGGAAAGGCAAAGGCCGATACAGCTTGGCACCTGTGATGTCACAACTCATTTCTACAGCTGAGTGAACTGGAGCAACAGGAAATAAAGTGTCTTGCTGAAGAACACAACATGCAGCTCGGTCCGGGGTTCGAACTCACAACTTCACGATCGTAAGCTCCACGCTCTAATCATTGAGCCATGCACCTTCATCTGGCATCTACTACCTACCTTACAATGTCATTCTAAAACTAAGAAAGTACATCATCAAATCTCAAAGCTACCAGATGATACATGATTAATGTTAAAAGATGTGAATGAATAAGTATTACATTTTACAAAATAATCTGAATGCTAAAGGGTTAAATAGGAATCTACAATGAAGAAACTAATATCTTTTTGCATTTAATTCTTCTAAAACCAACCTCATGTCTTTCAACCACCGTCATGAAATATCCGAACTCTCTCTCCCATTTCTCTCCTTACTTAGACATGTCTCATCTTACTTAGACATTTCAGTCTTAAATTTCCTTCTGATTTGAGATGGGACTTCTACGGTATATATGTTACCTAGATGGTGACATATGAAATATAAGGGTCCTGCTGTTTCTCACACCTGAGGTTCTGGTGTGTCTCTCCAAGAACCACACCCACAAACAAAATAAAAGACTACTTTCAATGTTTGCTGTTAACTTTTGACTGAATACAGAATCACGTTGCAATCAATGACAGGTTCTTATCACTCCATGAGCTTCATTTTTGGTAGAATAATGTTGCCATTCTGACTTTTTTTACCATTATTTCTATGAACAAAGAGTAAAACTTTTTCAATCTAACAGATACTGGATGGGGAGCACATCTTAAAATTCCATCATACTGATGACAAAATATACCATTTCTTTCCCATTATGGAATTATAATACTTTTGTCAAGGAATGCTTTCATGGGATTAATGACGACTGAACAATTTAATGTTGTAGTGCACCTGAGACCTCTACACAATAAGCTTGTTGTTGTTGTTAATAATAATATAATCATAAGGGCAGCGAGCTGGCAGAATCGTTAGCATGCCGGGTGAAAATGCTTAACTGTATTTCGTCTGTCAATACGTTCTGAGTTCAAATTCTGCTGAGGTTGACTTTGCCTTTCATCCTTTCATGGTCTATTAAATAAGTACCAGTTACGCACTGGGGTCGATGTAATTGACTTAATCCCCTTGTTTGTCCTCTCTATGTTTTAGCCCCCTGTGGGCAATAAAGAAATAAATAATATAATCATAATAATGATAAGGTGAGCAGGCAGAATCATTAGCAAGCCAGGCAAAAGGCTTAGTGACATTTTGCCCATCTTTATATTCTGATTTCAAATTCCACTGAGATCAAATTTGCCTCATTCTTTTGGGGGTTGATGTAATCAAACACTGGGATCGATGTAACTGACCAGCCCCCTTCCCCAATCCTTGCCCTTGTGCTACATTCTGAGTTCAAATTCCACCAATTTGACTTTACCTTTCATCCTTTCAGGGTCAATAAAGTAAGTAGCAGTTGAACACTGGGGTCCCCCAAATTGTTGCCCTTGTGGCAAAATTTGAAACCATCATCATCATTATTATTATTATTATTATTATCATTAAGGTGGCTGACAAAATCAGTAACATGCTGGGAAAATGCTTAGCCACATTATTAACTGGTCAGGCTTCAAGAACCTTCTGGAGAATTCTTGCAGTTCCAAGCAATGATGATTTTTGTAGATGTTCTCTCTTTACATTTGCACCAATCTTTTTGAGCCATGTTTGTAGTTGAGTGCTGATACTTCCAAGTGAACCAATTATTACTGGTACCACATCTACTCTCTTCATTGACCCCCAACCTTAGTATTTCCCACTTCAAATCGTCATAGTTGTTCATTTTTTCTTCTTCTTTCTCTTTGATTCTGTTGTCACTGAGATATGCTATGTCGGTTATCATGTAAGTTCTTTCTTTTTTGTCCACCACAGCAATGTCAGGCTTCTGATGTCTTATCTGATGGTCTCACACTGAATTATTGCATCCCACAGGATTTTACAGTCTTCATTCTCCCTTCTGGGATTTGGTCATAGCATATTTTTGCTCTTTCTACAGAGCTCCTAACAGCTCGTTCTTGTCACATTGTCATGTCGTCTTTTGTATTTGCATTGTGCCAAATTCGGACATTCACTAACAATGTGCCATACCATTTCATCCCTCTCACCACACATTCTACATTTGTCACTCTCAGTTATGTTGTCAATTCTGCACTTCATATAGTTCTTCTTTGGCGCTTGTTCTTGTGCTACACATATAAGTGCTTCAGGTCACTCCTCTGCATCCATAACCATTGGTCTTCTCTGTTTCTCTTGGCAATTGTATCTCTTGCAAACTGACCGTATACTTTTTTCTTTCTGTGCTATTTCTCTTTCTGTTTTATTTTTCCTCTTTAAGTTTTTCTTTCTTTACACAATTATCAATTTTGGTGATGCCAGACTTCTTCACATATTTCAGCAATGGTTCCAGAACATTTTTTGCATACCACTCTATGTTGTTTTTCCCTGCTTCAACACACTCCTGACAACTGGTCAAAGATTTCCCATTCTTTCTTCTGGACAAGTACAACCTGTCAGTGTCACACTTGGAATAGAATACTCCATGCACAATCAATATTTTCCATGTCTTCATATCCTTGCTCATCAGATGACTATTATTATCATTATCATCATTATTATTATCATTATCATTATTATTATTATCATTATCATTATTATTATTATTATTAATCAGTAATCTGATTTTAATCAGTCTTACTTTTATATTATTTTTATCACTGCACTACTGAGTGCAGCTCTTGTGTGCCTTGGGTATGTGCTGTGGTTTGTTCTGATGCTTTTTTTTCATTGTATTGAAAGTGTTTTACATTGGATGTGTGCGGTGCCTACTAGTGCTATTTTCTGTATGTCATATATACTTGTTAGTCCTGGTGTTTTTGTTATGTATTTGTCTGAATATTTTTTTTATCATACCTAATGCACCTACTATGATAGGAATTGTTTCTGTTTTTAGACTCCACATTCGAGTTATCTCTATTTCCAGATCTTTGTATTTTGAAAGTTTCTCCATTTCTTTTAGAGAAATGTTGTCATCTCTTGGTATTGATGCATTGATTAGAAAGCATTTAGAAAATTCTTTTTTATCATTATTATTACTCTTGTCTTCTATAATTAAACCTCTTAACAAATATTTAACATTTTCCCCAATAACAAACTAATTAGTTTAATTTAAATGTCATGAACACAGAGTCAATAAAATAAAGGACCATACAAGTACTGGCTGCGGTGAGGGTCGATGTACCTGACTAAAGCCCCACCCTCCACCACCTTCCTTCACAGTTGCTTGATTTGTACCTCCATTTCTTCATTTTACTCTTCTCTCGACTGCAATTTTGTTTCTTCTTTATTTTGTCTTCTTCCTTTTCACTTTCCCTCTGACTACAACACCACCGTCACCATTGTCATGATGATGATCATCATCACGAACAACAACACTGCTATCATCACCACCTTCACTGCCACCCACATAACACAACCACCACCATTACCAGCACTATCATTATCGTCATCACCATCATCATCATTATCACTGCTGCACCACCACCACCACAATCACCACCACCACAATCACCACCACCACCACCACCAACACAACCACCACTGCCACCACAACCACCACCAATATCACACTTATTTACCTTTAAGCTACAATATGAAGAAACATCAAACCTTGAATTTCATTGGTTATCTTTTGATTGAAGACATTTCATTAACCAATGGCAACTCACCTGTAAACTGACTCTCAGTGAAGATGTAGCTCACATCTTTAACATCATTGTCACCATCATTATTATCATCATCCTAGACCACATCATCATCCTCACCATTGATATCATCATGAGTAGAAGTGGTAGCAATGTTTTGTTTTAACTCTTCCACCTAAACTAAATGCAAACACTCTAACTTTGTTGTTGGTCTTGTTGTTGCCATCCTCCATTCTTCTTCTTCTTCTGCCCCTTCCACAGCTACTGTTGCTGCTACTACTACTACTACTTCTACTATTACTACTACTAGAAGGAAATTGTAATTCAAGGATGGTGGGTTAAATGTTCCATCAAAAGAGAGATGAGGGTATTGAATTGTTCACAAGAGGTGGGAAGCAATGATGCTGAGCCAGCTTGGGGGCAAAGGTGAAATGTAAGAAGATTTGGTCCTCAACTTAACCAACAAATTAGCTTCCTCACAGGCCATTCAAATGCACATAGCCCCCATCCCATCCCATCCCACCAAACACACACATGTTGAAATGCTTTATCGTTTCATTTTGCTTTTTTTCTCTCTTTTGTTTCTCTGTTTCTGATGAAGGATTTATGTCCAAAATCTTAAAGATTTTTCTATTTTCCTGTAGACTAACTTTTAATTTGTCTTTCTTTCATATGTATTTATGCACTCTCTCTCTCTCTCTCTCTCTCTCTCTCTCTCTCTCTCTCTC
>NC_069007.1:11736248-11737654 GCF_001194135.2 Octopus bimaculoides
TATAAAAAAACAGATGTAATAACAGATAACTTTATTTATCAAAAAATGCTATGAGGATAAAAATAAACCTTTTCTATAATGTTATTCAATAAAGCCACCTTCAGCTTCAACAACTGCTTCTATATGAGATCCAAATCATCTACATGCTCGAATCAAGTGGTCCTGGTTCATTTTGGATGTTATTCTGACTATGGCAGCTTTCAAAGAATCTTTGGTGTTGTGGATGTGTTCATTGACCTCTCTCTCAACAACGCTCCACATGTAACAGTTCAATGGATTGAGATCTGGGGTATTAGGAGGCCAAATGTTAGGGGTTATGTGATCATGAAAATTTTCAGCCATCCATTCCTGTGTTACTAGAGCCATGTGTAATAGTGCAGAAATGGCTTTCCATTGCATACATTATCTATCCAGGGCTTAACAATTATATCCAGGACCTCAATGTAGGCAGAAGAGTCAACTCTAAGGCTTTGTGGAAAGAATTAAAGAGGCATCACATGTCCTTCATAGCTGACATGCCTTAAAACCATGATTGGCATATATATATATATATATATATATATATATATATATATATATATATATACACACACACAGAGAGGATAATATTCTGGTAATAAATTCATAATCTGCATTTAAGCATCTAAAAGCTCCTATACTGTTATTATATTTTAATTACTCGACTGTATAGTTATTCTAAGGACTAATCTTTTTTAATGATATATAAATGCAAATTTTGCCAACTTAGAGCCAGTGTCTTGTGCAGAAACAATTGTTGTGATTTGCCCATTAAAGTCTGATATTTCCCATCTTCATGTTATATTATTCTTGTATGTATGTATGTACGTGTGTATGTTTGATGTATGTACATATGTATGTATGTCAATACACACATGTATATATTGTTTTTACATATGTGTACATGTGTTTGTGTATGTATTTATATATTTGTGTATATATATGTGCATATGTATCTGTGTGTGTATATATATGTACATCTACATATCTATATATACACACACACACACATATATGAATGTATATCAATCATGTGTGTATAAATGTTTGTTTATATTTATACACACGTGGTTGATATATATATATATATATATAGATAGATAGATAGATATGTATACACACACACACACACACATATATATATATTTATATATATATCACAACCAACAGGACAGTAATGAATCAAATGGAACCGAATATATACCCTTTTCCCTAGTTGCAGTATTAAGCCCCTCACTCCCACCCTCTCCTGTCCACCCAAATCTGGGTATAAACCATCCTTATCACTATCTGTCTCCACTCCTTACATCTTGTTTGTTTTGACAACCTACACACCCCCAACCCACCCGACCAATCCCCACTGAACAGGCTACCCCTTTCTCCACCCC
>NC_069007.1:11738211-11744055 GCF_001194135.2 Octopus bimaculoides
TATATATATATATATATATATATGTATGCATATATGTGCTTGTATGTGTTTGTGTGTGTGTGTGTGTATAATTTTATGCACATATGAGTTGGTGTATATATGTTATAGATATACACAGCCGTATACAAGTATATTTACATTCTTCTGTTATATTTCTGCTTGCGTATATGCATGTATGTTTACAAGCGTGTATGTACATGTGCGTGTACAAACATGTACTGATATGCGTGTATATACATACACACACACACACACACACATATATATATGCATATGTGTCACCAAGGTAAATGCAGACACACACACACACACACACACACACACAATTCAGTGTAGGACCACTTAGAGATTAGAAGTGATGTATAAATTGACAGTGAAGGAGAAAGAGAGAACGGCAAATTCATATATATTGAGAGAGAGAGAGAGAGAGAAAGAGAAAGAGAATGGAGGTGGTCGGTGTATGTGATGGGTAAACTAGATTGTTACCAAATAAATGGTTGAAGAATTACAGAGACTTGAACTTGTCAAAGAATAATGGAATGTTTTACACAATCTTTGTGATGGTGAGGTGGGTGAGGTGGTGGAGCTCGGCAGTGGTGGGGGGTATATTGAATTGACTGCACTTTCCTAAAGATGGCAGTGTGTGTGTGGATATACATGCACACCACACATAGGTATGTATATGTGTGTATATATATATATATATATATATATATATATATATATTTGTGTGTGTGTGTGTGTGTGTGTTGTTATTTGTGGTTACTCTACTCTGAACAGTTGCAAGAGTTTCAATATGGCAGTGTAAACAATATTTCGGAGGGAAGATATGAAGAATATAGATAAAAAAAAATAAAGAAAGGAGAACACTTGGAGAAATAATTAGGTTTTCTGATAGTTTATGTGATGTTGGGTTTGGGGCTGGTCTTTGATAAATAATTGCATGACTCCTTAGGGCCAAAGGAACTAATAGTGGTCTTTTAATTGTCGTAGTTGTGGTCGTCATCATAGTAGTGGTAGTAGTAGTAGCAGTAGTAGCAGCAGCAGTTGTTGTTTTGATGGTGTTTTTTGGTGGTGGTTGTGGTGAGGCAGTAGTAGTAGTAGTAGTTGTTGTTGTTGTTGCAGCAGTAATAGTAGTAGTAATAGCAGCAGTAGTAGTGGTGGTGGTGTCTATAATAATAATAGTGGTGGTTTTGAGGTTATTCCTGTCACTGTTGTAGTTGTGACAAAGTGTGTGATGTAGTGGAGTTGTGTTGCGAAAGTTTAAAATGACTTTCCTGTTAAACTTTCACAAAGCCTCGCATATTTTTATTGTGCCTCTTACAGTATCTACATTAGATTGTCCTTCTGTTTACGCGGAACCTCCGAGTATTTTTTTTTTTTCCAGGTAATTCAATTCTTTAGTGTTTTGAGTACAAATGTCAATTAAGAATAATGAGTGATGATGATGAGCTTCTTCAAATTAATCTTTCTCACTAATTTTGAAAGAAATAATCACATTTGACCTCCAGGCAATAAATCGTTGTTTGAGTTCCATCCCACGTCAGGTCGGTGGTGTTTGCTTTTAGTAGATTTGGTAATGGAAATGTCCTACCAATATTTCTTGTGTTGGAATATCGTGTGTATATATCTGTACAAATATGAATGCATTTATGTATATGTGAGTATCAGAGGTGACTCCAAGTCATCAGCATCACTTAGGCTCATCACAGATTTCACATAAGACACATGCCTGCTCGAACAATTTCATGTTTTACCACCTAATTTCTAGCCCGAAATGGCTTATTTTTTTATATCTAGCACTATGTCTTTCTCTATTTCTAAGTTGAGGGTAGGAATAAAGCAACTCAGCAAAACACTATTGATCTTTACACACAGATGCGCAGAATAATGGTAATCATATAATGAAAGCAGAGTGTACAACAAACATCAGCGATCTGACAGTCGCCTGTTCTCTTGACAAGAGATACCAGTTAGTCTTTTACACCTATCAGGCTCGTTCGTATTAGCACGAGTTGCTGGATAATTTTTCGTTCCTTTAAGAATATTGTAGAACGGAAACTTTTTATAGATTGGAATTTAAAACCTAATCTCTATAGAAATTTATTGTTTCAAGAAAACAGAATTTGAATTATTTTTAATTTTTACGATTATAGATAACAATTCGAGCTGTAACTTCTGAGCCCGAATCAGGCACATGTGAATAATGTCAAGAGAATGTCTGCTATGAATGATATTTTTTGACACAGGGCACCTCTAAGATGGCCACCAGATGCTGTATGAAAATAAATGAACTGCGACCAGGCTCAATAAAATGAGTCTGAGTTATTGGCTGAAATTACATGCTTGAAGTCAATGTTGGCAGAAATTAAATCAGGTTGCAAATACATGTTCGCTTTACTAAATTTATACACAGGCTAAGCCTAAACAGCCCAAGTGCTAGAGTCGCCACTGGTAGATATGTGTGTTTATAAAGATGTGTTTATGTGTATATATGTGTTTATAGGTATGAATGTACATAATCATGTATATGGGCATGTGTCTGTATAAGTTTGTATATGTATATGTACAAAGTTGTATGCATATATACATAAATTTGTATGTATGTGTGTGTGTGTGTGCATATCTATTTGTATGTATGTTAACGAAAGATGGGTCAGTGTATGTATGTGACCACCACCACGTTTTTTTTTCTCCAGCTATTTGCATTATGTGGGACTGTAAAATTGCTAAATAAAATCATGTCCATCCACACTCATTGGAATGTCCGTAATGGCCATGTCCTCCCTCCCTCCCTCCTCCCCTCAGCTGAGAGGTCTTTATCTTGCAGGTGACAGTGCCACATACAATGCGCTTGTGCCACTGTCATGTAAATGCACGCATGCCACTGGCACATAAAAACCACCCAGCACACTCTGTAAAGTGGTTGGCATTAGGAAGGGCATTCAGACATATAAACCATGCCAAAACAGATGACCGGAGCCTGGGCAGCTCTCCAGCTGACCAGCTCCTGTCAAACCATCCAACACACACCAGCATGAACAATGGACATTAAATAATGCTGCTGCTGATGATGATGAGGTATGATACAGTGTGTGCTTCTTTTTTCAAAGCAATAAGTATTTACATTATTTACATTTGACAGATATTTGTCCTCATCTTATTTGTTGTTAACACAACGTTTCGGTTGATATACCCTGCAGCCGTCATCAGATGTCTTGGGGAAACTTTGAACCTGGCATAGTGGTTAAGAGCACAGGCTACTAACCCCAAGATTCTGAATTTGATTCCAAGCAGTGACCTGAATAATAATAATAATAATAACATCGAAAAATACTTTAGGATTGAGAACCCAGGATCGAAATTTCCCCAAGACACCTGATGAAGGCTGGAGGGTATATCAGCCGAAACATTGTGTTAACAACAAACAAGATGAGGACAAATATCCATCAAATGTAAATAATGTACATAATTCCTCATCTCTTAAATATAGAACTGAATAAGTATTTAATTTTAAGCAGATTTGACAGCTATTTCTTGTAGGTTGGCCACCCAGGAAAAGTCTCTCTCTCTCTCTCCCACTCCCCTTCTCTCTCATAATACTTTGTCTGATTCTTCTCAACCCATAGTTGTAGAATATAATTATTCTATAACTCTGCAACTTCCAACATGAACCTCACCAGAACTCCATTTATTATTTAAATTTAAACATTGAAATGAAATCTCATTATTAAATCAACGATAGAATCAAACATTTGTGAGGAGACGTGTGAAGCGTTGATTGTGAGTAAACAAAGTTAAGACCAGTTCGAACCGGTTCAAGAGATATTTTACAGGTGCAAATATCTCGCAGATATATTGGAACTGGTCCTCAGTTTATTTGCTCTAAACATTTGTCTCTTATTATTAAGTTGATGAAGGCAATGAGCTGGTACAATCGTTAGTACACCAAGCAAAATGCTAAGCGGTATTTCTTTTGCCGCTACATTCCGAGTTCAAATTCCGCCAAGGTTGACTTTATCTTTCATCCTTTCAAGGGTCGATAAATCAAGGACCAGTCAAGTACTGTGGTTGATGTAATTGACTCATCCCCCACCCAACCAAAAAAAAAAAAAAATTGCTGCTCTTGTGGCAAAATTTGAAACTGCTATAAAGTTGAAGGAAGGCAGCCCAAGCTCGCAGAATCATTAGTACTCTGGGCAAAGTGCTTAGCGGTATTTCATCTCCCGCAACATTCTGAGTTCAAATTCCTTTCGTTCTTTCAGGGGTCGATAAATGAAGTACTAGTCAAGTACTAAAATTTCAAATCTTGTGCCACTAGTGGAAAGGATTAAGTCGAAAGAAGGCAGTGAGCTGGCAGAATTGTTAGCAAGCCGGACAAAATGCTTAGCAGTATTTCATTTGCCACTACATTGTGAGTTCAAATTCCACCAAGGTCGACTTTACCTTTCATCCTTTCGGCGGTCAATAAATGAAGTACCAGTTAAACACTGGGATCAATGTGATCGACCTTCCCCATCACCCAAAATTTTAGACCTTGTGCCACTAGTAGAAAGGATTATTAAGTTGAAGGAAGCTGGCAGAATTGTTAGCATGCCAGACAAAATACTTAGCAGTATTTCTCCTGTCTTTACGTTCTGAGTTAAAATTCTGCCAAAGTTGACTTCACTTTTCATCCTTTCAGGGTCGATAAAATAAGTACCAGTTGAGTAATTGAGTCGATGAAATCAACTTAACCCTTCCCCTGAAATTACTAGGCTTGTGCCAAAAATTTGAAACCATTATTAAGTTAACCATTTGAAACCATTATCAAGGAAGGCAGTAAGGTGGCAACATGGCAGAATAGTTATCACTCCAAGCTAAATGCTTAGTCATATTTCACCCATCACTACATGCTGAGTTCAAGTTCTGCCAAGGTCGACTTTGCTTTTATCTATTCAGGGTTGATAAATTAAGTACCAGTTGTATACTGAGGTTGATGCAATTGATACATCTCCTCCCCCAAAATTGCTGCCCTTGTAGCAAAATTTAAAACCATTATTAAGGAAGCTTCTTATTTCTTTATTGCCCACAAGGGGCTAAACACAGAGGGGACAAACAAGGACAGACAAAGGGATTAAGTCGATTACATCGAACCCAGTGCATAACTGGTACTTAATTTATCGACTCCGAAAGGATGAAAGGCAAAGTCGACCTTGGTGGAATTTGAACACGGAACGTCACGGCAGATGAAATACTGCTAAGCATTTCGCCTGGCGTGCTAACGTTTCTGCCAGCTCCTCGTCTGTGGTAAGAAGCTAAGAAAGCTTCTTAGCACACAGCTGCACCTGTGCCTATATGCACATATTTACAATATATGACTAAAGGTTTGTGAATGTATTCTGGTTTTACCATAGTTCTAAGCCATACATAAGCTGTATGTTTGTGTGCATGCACATATGTGTGTACACATGTGTATGTGTGTGTAAGTGTGAAGCATAACAATAAAGAATGCTTTATTAAAACCTGTAGCTGCTGTCTGTAAATGATGATGTTCAAAGCAATAAGTGACAGACGTTTCGGTATATTTCCGGTAGATCAGTGGAAATTCATGAGACTTCAATAATTCACCAATGAGAATTAGACCTCATGGCACCATTTCAGTATGGTTTTTATCTTCCTGGTTTTTATGTATTCAGAATTTTTTTCAATTTAATCTTGTGAAATATTGCAAAAAAGTTATTACATTTTTCTTCACGTCTGCTTGTGGAAAATCCTTAGTAGAGGCATGGCATGCAGTGATCTAGAGCAATATTTATATATATGTATATATATATTTATGTATATATATATATATATATATAT
>NC_069007.1:11744096-11744949 GCF_001194135.2 Octopus bimaculoides
TATATATATGTGTGTGTGTGGTTGTGTATGTGTGTATGTATTATCTATATGCATATATATGTATTTATATATATATATATATATATATATTGAAAGAGAGAGGTGGAATTAATATATGTAAGTATTTATGAATTGATATATAATAGTGTAAACATAATAGACTCACACACGCACACACACACACACACAAGTTCAAATAAAGTGACATATGTAGCATTGTGTAAGAACATGTTTAGAGGTACAAACATCTTTGTGTGTGCATATATATATTTATATATCCACACACACACACAGAGGAGTTGAAGTGAACTAATACGTATTTGGGTTCATGTACATGTTTGTATAAGTGTGTGTGTGTGTGTGTGTATGCGCACATGCTTATACATAAATATATACATATATTCACCGACACACATTTACACACGAGATCCTGCAATCCTACATTGTAGGTCATATCCCAAGACACCAGTAACTGATTGGCTATAAGCACACACAGACACACACACACACACGCATACATATTAATAGTTCCAATCCCAGCCAGAGAGACCCTGTCAGAAGCTGTATGCAGTGTTATCAATTAGCAAAACATTTATTTAGGTACTGAAACTTCACTTTCGATGTATCTTGGCGACTGGGGCATATCATAAGTACATTCATATCTATATATATGTATGAATGTACTAATGATATGCCCCAGTAGCCAAAATACATTGAAAGTGAAGTTCCAACACCTAAATAAATAAATAAATAAATATAGCAACAATATATAAATATGTATTGCTAATTGATAATACTGCATATATGTGTGTGTGTGTGTGGTTTGATATATATATATATAAGATCGGAAGAG
>NC_069007.1:11746995-11756004 GCF_001194135.2 Octopus bimaculoides
ATATATATATATATATATATATATATATATATATATACACATATATATAAACCATGGCCAAACCCTAGAGCTTTCAGTAACTGGTAAAAGGTCAAGACCTCTGCTCAGTCATGAATGATGATGAGATTGCACTTAGAGAGTTTCCCTCTTAGGCACAATTCCAGGCAGGGTCGTTTATGGAAGACCAGCAGTCGCCCATGCATACCAGTCTCCCCTCTGACACTGATACTATCCAAGGGAAAGGCAAAATGGGCCAACACAACTTGGTAGCAGTGATGCCACAACTCATTTCCACAGCTGAGTGAAATGAAGCAATGTGAAATAAAGTGTCTTGCTCAACAAACACAACACAACCCAGTGTGGGAATCAAACTCACAACCTCATGATTGTGGACCCAATGCTCTAACCACTGAGCAATGCCTCTTCAATTGTGAAGTTAACCAGCGTGTTTTGTGTTTCTTTTAAGATTCATCAGTGGTTGCTGACCTCTGTGACCTCTGTCTCTTGAAGTTTAAGAAGTGGCGATTTTCATGTAAGGAAGATAAGCAGTGAGATGGTATATGATAGCAGTGACCATCCACATTGACTGTATGACCACAACTACAACAACAATCACAATATCTGTGACATCTCCAACAAAAACTGCTACTACCTCATATACTGCTACAACCATGGCTACCTCTACCACTATAACTACCATCGCTACTACGATAACAAGAATAACAACCATAGCTAGTACTGCAGCCTTTACCTCACATACTTTGTCTATAACTGCTTGCATCACCACCACCACCACAACAACAACAACAACAATGATCACAATAATCTTAACCGGCACCACCAGACCTGCTAGTACAACTTCTACAACACTGACAACTCCCAATACTTCTTTCATTCCCACAACTACAGCCACCACCTCCACCATCACTACCACACCACCACCTCCACCACCACCACAACAACAACAACAACAAGAACAACAGTTCTCTAATGACAAAGTTCGTAGACGTCCTAGTGGACATTCGACTATGGATTAAGATGGGACACATCCGTGGATCATCAACAACCAGTTATAATGCTTGATTCGAGCTTCAATCCATTTATCTCTAATCCACCATTCATCTCATCATCTGCCCCGTCGCCATCGCCTTTTTTTTTCACAATGCTTATTCTAATCGGATCGAATCACAGTTTGAGATTTATCTTCCGACAGCTGAAGTATCCAGGTTTCCGAAACAGTTTTCTGGAAAATTCTTGAGATTGTCTTTGACAATAATCCAAATGAAAGTCTTACCTTATCACCTTTGCACCAAATTGAATTCGTTCTACTACTACTACTGGTGCTGCTGCTACCACCACCACCACGACCACCACCTCCTCTACTACTACTGTTACTGCTGTTGCTACTACTACTACAAGTTTGAACCCTAGGTCAACTCTGATCAAACAGATCTTTGGTCAGATTTTTATTTCTAGTCTTACATTTTTTTAATGCTTTCTATAGATGTTTGTTTATCAAACTCTGAGGTTTCCAGTTCAGTCTTACTTTGTCACACCGTATTCAAGTGTCCTCAACTTTCAGCTTCTGTTGACCAGTGGCTTTCTGAAGGGAATTTGGTGCTCAGAACCTGTCCTACAGGCCCATTGTGTGTATGTGACTTTGTGCATATGTGTTTGTGCACATATATCCGTGTGCACATGTGTGTGTGTGTATGTGAGATCAGGTTTATATCCATGTTTATATCTTTTGCTGTTTATACTCCATAACTTAGTGGTCTGACAATAGAGATCAATACAATAAATAGCAGACTTAAAGATAAATGCTGGGATCACTACAATCAACTAAACTCTTTCAAGGCGTTTCCCCAGCATGGTCGCAGTATAGTGAGTAGAATTAGTAAAAGACTAAAAGAATATAATGGATTACATTGTCTAATGCATCTTTGCTTATTTAAAATGGCTAGAGGGTGGCTTAGCTGTTGATGCTAGCAGGTCAAGCAGCTATATTGATAGTCTCTGGAGTTTCTCTAACCTTTTCACCCTCATTCAGGACCCCTGAGATAAATTTTGCAAGGTGGAACAAGATTGTCCTAAGGAAAGAATAATTCATGGTGGGTAGGATGTGCTTCTTGGAATCTCCATGCTCTGGACTAATAATATATTGGCTGGAGACCCTCCCATAGGCCCTACCCTAACTCCCTTGGTTTAAGCCATCTTCTCATAAGGTATCTAATGAATTTAACCTCTTGCCTCCTCTTTCTTGAGTTTTTCAGATAGTTCGATCATCCAAAGATTTCAACCATATGTCTATCTATCTGTCTATCTATTTATCTGTCTATATATATATATATATATATATCGACTGAATAATTCTCAAAGGGAATAATTCTCAAAGAGAATTATTCGGTCTTAGTAGACACATGACATGTGATCTTCTTCTAGCACATTATCAGTCCACCTAGTGGCCTCCTTTATATATTTTTTTATATATACATCATCATCATCATCATCGTCGTCGTCGTTTAACGACCGCTTTCCATGCTAGCATGGGTTGGCCGATTTGATTGAGGACTGGTGAAACCAGATGGCTACACCAGGCTCCAATCTGATTTGGCAGAGTTTCTACAGCTGGATGCCCTTCCTAACGCCAACCACTCCGAGCGTGTAGTACATATGCAATAATCCTTGAGATCTCAGATATTTTTTCTGAATCTCCCTGATTCTTTTAATGTGCTTGTTACCTGGTACTAAATTGATATTAATTAATATCCAATTTTTTAGCCTATTGTTTAATTTATATATATATATATATATATATATAAGTCAGTAAATAGTGGGGTTGTGTTAACCGCACGTGGAGAAATAATAGGAAAATGAAAAATAATAATAAGGCAGAATGCTAAACTGAAAGCATATTTTAATATAGATTTCTAACCGGCTTTCATTGCATGGCAAATTTTCAAGAAGAGGGAGAATGAAAATGATTTTTACAAAAAGTAAAAAATGAAAAAAAAAATAATATATAAAAAATTAAATATACCAATACATTATATTGTCTTTGAACTTTTAAAGTTCAATGGTAATCCATGTAGATAATAGTTGGAAAAATAAGGATGCATGAAGATTGAGAATTTTGTTAGGTTTAAAAAAAGAGAAAAGGGGCTAAAAGTTTATGTGTTGAGCAGGAAGTGTGGTGTCAAAACAGGAAGTGTGTGTAAGGGGAGACAAATCTCTTTAGTTGGATTTATGGACTCTTTGTCAACAGGAAGTTTATGTTGACAAAGAGTCCATAACAACTTGTTTGTTGAGGTTCCACATCACAGCAATGCATAAAGAGGGGGTTCTTTGAATGCCCCCCCTCCACCAAGAATCTTTTCCTCTGTCTTATTTAAAGCCATTTCACAATATATTCTCAATCTGACTGGAACCCGCCAATCTTGAATTTCTTTGAATCGTTTTCCTATCTGACATACTAATGGATCTCAAACATTTTAAAGTGATAGACTTGTTCCACTTTTCAATACAACCCATTACATTTATTCAAAGCAGATTATATAATTACAATTATGTGTATCTGTTTAATTAGGAAACTGTTAATACAGTCCATTAAATTTATTTAGAGATTGCTAACTATAATTATGCATATTTGAAGAATTAATGATGAATATGATCCATTAAATTTAATAAAAGCTCACTAATTACACTTGTACACATCTGTGTAGTTAATTAATTAATTAACTGTGAATATGAACTATAAAACTGGTGTTTTTGATGTTAAAACCTCCACCTCACCTGACAAGCACCATGTGCTGATATGATATTTTATTGACCTTGGTACAACCAAAGAGTAGGTTAATGTCAGTGAGATTTGAACCCAGAATATAAAGAACTAGAACAAATCTCATAAAGTATTTTGTCTGATATTCTTAGTGACTGCACCACTTTACTGACTTTTGATAAAATTAATAAAAGTCAGAACTCCAAGCGCCTCCACCAAATGTTGCACCTTGCGCTTTGCATTGTTACCATTTTCTGCTGAAGAGGACAGCAAGCTGGCAGAATCATTTTCAGTTAGCATGCTGGACGAAATACTTAGCCATATTTCACCCATCGTTGTGTTCTGAGTTCAAATTCCATTGAGATCGACTTAGCCTTTCATACTTTTGGGGACGATAAATTCAGTAACACTTACGCACTGGGGTAGATGTAATCGGCAATCCCCCTCACCACAAAATCCATGCCCTGTGCCTATAGTAGAAAGGATTATTTCCTGCTGAAGAGGGTGATGAGCTGGCTGAATCATTAGCACACTGGACGAAATACTTAACGGTATTTCACTCGTCGCTACATTCTGAGTTCAAATTCCACCAAGACCGACTTTGCCTTTAATCCTGGGGTCGACATATCAATTATCTCCTTCCTCCAAATTTCAGACTTTGTACCTATAGTAGAAATGATTATTTCCTGCTGAAGTTAACTTTGCCTTTCATCTCTCAAGGGGTTGATAAAATAAGTACCAGTTGAATAATGGGGTCACTGTGATTGTCTAGTCCCCTCCCCCAAACTTTTATTGATAACATCTAACAGATGTTTCTTCTCTTCGGTTATCTTTGGTGAATGTAGCTTTGACCAGTAGGAACTGATGTCATCAGATATTATCCAATGACCAGCAGGTATTTTGATTCTGAACCAGAACACCTTCCCACTGAAGGGTCAGCAGTGGTGGCCACATCACTGCTTACCATTTCCTCCTGGTTTCCAGTGTAACTTCTCTCTCAAACTCCACAACCAGCAACTGGCTTTTTCTTCTGTCTCTCCCATCCTGAGCACAGCTACCTTTCACTCTTTTCCTCATATATATATATATATATATGTGTGTGTGTGTGTGTATAAACTCAAATGAGACAAGAATTAGTTCAAAGTAACCAAGAAGCATGATTTCCATCAGCAAAATCACAGAAAAATTTACAAAATACTGTACAAGATAAATTTTTAATTTGATGAAATTATGTTTGATTGAAGAGAAGGTAAATAACTATCTAAGCAGCAATTGCTGTCTCTTTATCCATCAGTCAATTAATCAATCCATCCATTCATCCATGCATACATACATACATATATGCATGCATGCATACATACATGTGTGTGTGTGGATTGTTTGAATTGGTGTTCTGATGAATCTCTGAAACAAGATGGAAGCGCTAAATAAATACTCATCCAAAATTTTGACTGCCTCTTGTTTCTTAATATGTTTACTATAATGAAAAATGCAGACACATGATCCTAAAATATTCTTAAGTATTGAACCTGAGAAAGTACAGATCAAGCAGTAATTAACCCTGGAAAAGTACAGGACAAGAAGAAGAAAAAAAACAACTTAAAATATTACTGCTAAAGTTAGAATTTAAAAACTAAATAGCAATAAATGACCTGTTATATATATTTTTTTTTCTTAAAAGTTTAAATTGAAATACTCAACAAGTTATTTTTTTCCAATTTTAGTGAAAAAAAACTAATTGTCTGCAAGTTTACACATTAAAAATTTGATATTACAAATATATTTAAAAACTCACATTTAAGCAAAATTGACAATTATATTCCCTAAAATTTAAAAAAAAAGCTACAGTCGATTTTACATTTTGTACTCAATTTGTTCATTGACTTTCATTTTTTAGAATAGTTTTCTAACTGTAAATAGAAAATATTTTGTTATCTCATAATGCAAATGTTAAAGAAATTAATTCTTTTGTTTCTTTAAAAAACATTTTTTTTTACTCTTTTGA
Source organism: Octopus bimaculoides (assembly GCF_001194135.2). Taxonomy (NCBI): domain Eukaryota; kingdom Metazoa; phylum Mollusca; class Cephalopoda; order Octopoda; family Octopodidae; genus Octopus; species Octopus bimaculoides. The sequence continues at coordinate 11,752,779 of NC_069007.1, forward strand.
ATTACATGTATTTTACATGAATTTAATTTTATAACACAATATCTTTGATTTAAAATTTTTGTATAATGAGAAAAAATATAAAAAGTAATATAATACTAGAAATAAGACAGAAATGTTTTAGTTTTACACAAAGTAATTTTTAAATCAAATATATTAACTTAAATTTTTAAAAACATTGCAATAAAAAGCCCAAAAATATAAAAAGCGAAACAGTGCACACACTATTTCATGAACAATTTCAGAAATTTATTTAGCAAATTCTAACTTCAGCAGCAATATTTTATATTTTAAGTCTTTTTTTCTTTCTTCCTATCCTGTACTTTCCCAGCCTTGATTACTGCTTGTTTTGTACTTTTCCTGGTTCAATATTGAAGAATATTGGGGCAGCAAGTTGGCAGAAACGTTAGCACGCCGGGCAAAATACTTAGCGGTATTTCGTGTCTTTGTTCTGAGTTCAAATTCCGCCGAGGTTGACTTTGCCTTTCATCCTTTTGGGGTTGATAAATTAAGTACCAGTAACGCACTGGGGGTTGATGTAATCGACTTGATCCCTTGTTTGTCCCCTTTATGTTTAGCCCCTTGTGAGCAATAAGGAAATAAGAAACATTAGCACACCAGGCGAAATGCTTGGTGGTATTTTGTCTGTCTTTACGTTCTGAGTTCAAATTCCTCTGAGGTTAACTTTGCCTTTCATCCTTTCGGGGTTGATAAATTAAGTACCAGTTGCATACAGGGGTCAATCTAATTGACTGGCCCCCACCCCAAAATTTTCGGGCCTTGTGCCTAGAGTAGAAAAGAATATTCTATGGTACCTTTATAATTGGAAAAATGATACTACTGTAAATATTCTTTTAAATACAGGTTTTGTTCAAGCTTAGAAAATTTGTTTGCAGCATATCTGTTACTAATAAATATATTTTTAAACAATTTTTATTATGAAATAGTGTTATATTCTAATCCAATAACTAATATTAGTTTCTTTCATGAATGAAAGTTTTTATATTGATATGTTTTTCATATGTACATGATTCATTACATAAACAAAATAATACAAGTGAATATGAAGTCACAAAATATCATAACTATTTTTATGCTTGATATTTTTCGACAGGATTTTCTCCAACATATATCTGTGGATGAACTCTTTCATTCGAGTTCAAATAATATGATTTTCTCTTAAGAAGACAAATATTTTTGATTTCTTAAAATGATCACCATTTTTTTTTTGTCACTGAAAGCCAAACAGCTATTGCAGCTAATATATTTTCACATGGTTTTCTCCATAAGATTCTATGCATAGAGCTCTATTATCTAAGCTGATTTTTGAACACAGAATAGCTGTCAAAATAGCTTAGAAGATTGGCTAAATATGCTTAGAAAATAATAAAAAATGGCCAGCAAGCCATTATAGAAGATCCAAACTTTTACCTCACACACTCCAGTTGTGCATGCTGTACTATTAAGCAAAGCAACCTTTGATATCAGCCTCTGTCTTTTATAATGATAAATATCTTCAAATGACAAAATTATTTTAATTTGTTATTATCTCATCTCAAAATGTAGTGGAAGACTGAACCATTATTGTGAAATAAAATGGTATTCAGTCTAGTTGAGAACTGAACGAGTGATGAAACCTAGAAGAGCTTGTGAGTGACTGAAATTTGACCGTAAGTGTAGCTCGGTTCATTCAAGTTAATCCATAAGCTGTCTGCAGCATTTCTTAAGTTTCTTTAGCATTTTTATCCAGTTTAACACAAAACTTCATTGCATAGATTGCCTCCGAATTCTTTACATGTCCCAACAGCATTCTGCAAAATAGTCAGCTGAGACAAGCAGTGTTCAAAGTGTTGCTGCAGTTGTCTTCTTCGATCTGTCATAACAAAAGCTGGCAAATCAGCTTATTAGATAAATAGTACCGGTTTGCTAAAATTACAATAATCAAGGATGACTTTAACTGCCTCTCTGCAAAAAAAGTCTCAAACTTGGAATGCACCTCGTGTGTGTGTGGTGGGGGTTTATATGAACTTTTCAAAACTTTTGTCTAAATATGGTAGATATCCCATGCGAGACAAAAGATTTCATGGCAGATGTATCTTCATTTCTTTCTCTGTATGCACATTCCCCTCTCTCTCTTTCTCTCTCTCTGTACCCTCCTTATCTCTCTCTCTCTCACACACACTCTCTCTCTCTCCCTCCTTATCTCTTTCACACTCTCTCTCTCTCCCTCCTTATCTCTTTCACACTCTCTCTCTCTCTTCCTCCTTATCTCTTTCACACTCTCTCTCTCTTTTTCCCTCCTTAACTCTTTCACACTCTCTCTCCCACAATCTCTCTCATTCTCTCCACTCTCTCACTCTCCTTATCTCTCTCTCCCTCCTTATCTCTGTCTTTCACACTCTCTCTCCCCCTCGCTCTCCCACAATCTTTCCCTCCTTATCTCTGTCTTTCAAACACACTCTCTCCCACACACTCTCTCCCCCTCTCTCACTCTCTCTCTCTCTCTTTCCCTTTGCTTCTCGCTAACATTATGTATACTATCTATACTATCCACAGCATTAACATAACCATCACCTCTGCTGCTCCTACTACAGCCCCAACCACCTAAACAATTAACTCAATGATACCACCACCACATCCACCACTGCTACTATAAGTAACACTACTACTAATACTTACAATATCAAATGTGTATATCTATGTGTTCATATATATATATATAGACAGACAGACAGACAGGCAGGCAAGCAGGCAGGCAGGCAGACAGATAGATAGATGTCTATCTCTGGTGGGATGTGTGTAAGTGAGAAGTTTCCAACTCATTGGTGTGTAGAAATAACTTGATTAGATTGGATTCTGTCACAATGGGGAAGGTGGGTAGAGTGGTGATGGTGGTGGTGGAGGTGTCATGGAGAGGCTGGTATTCTGGGTCAGTGTTAGTTCTACTGCCGGCTTTGTCCACAGTGAGTGCCATGGACTGGACCAGAGCGGGCAGGGTGGTGGTGGTGTCTGGTTTGGTCAGTGTTGGCCCTATTTGAAAGCGCTTTGCGGTGGATGTCATGGTTGGCAGTCATTGCGATGGTTGTAACAGTGGTGGTGATGGTGGTCGGGTCGAAGGTCATGGTGGTACTGACGTTGACTGTGTTGTTGGTTGTGATGTTAATGGGATTGGTGGAGATGGTGGTTGCAATGGCTGTAGTATGTGAAGGTGGTGGTGGTGGTGGTGGTG
>NC_069007.1:11757245-11757647 GCF_001194135.2 Octopus bimaculoides
ATATATATATATATATTTGTATACATATATGTATATATATTTGTATACATATATGTATATATATGTGTATACATATATGTATATATATATGCATACATATATGTATATATATATGTATACATATATGTATATATATATGTATACATATATATATATATATATATATATATGTATGTATGTATGTATATATACACGCATGCATGCATCTGTGTATGTATATATGCATGCATAGATGTATATATATCATGTATGTATGCATTCCTACATGCATGTATATGTAATGTGTATGTAAGCATGCATACATGCAAATATTCATGCATGCATGTTTCCTTGTGTACTCATTTATGCATTCATATGCATATCCATGCATATATATATATATATATATATATATATATATAT
>NC_069007.1:11757657-11758231 GCF_001194135.2 Octopus bimaculoides
AGGGTTGTGGGGGGGGGGAGTCGGTGAGTGGGGAGTGATTACCTGAGTGAAAATATGTTTCAGATGTTACAGTTTCTAGAAATTGGGGTCATTAGACACACCCTGTCGCACACACACATACACTCAATATTCAATAATATACACCTTTCACACACTGTTACACACACACACACATCACATGCCATATATATACATGTACATACTCCCACGCACACCACTACATTCACATACATACACACACACACACACTACATGTTCACATTCTGATTTAGTCATTCACAGGCATTTCAACAGCTTTTCAGATACATACACATATACACATACGTACATAAATGTCTATAACTAAATCTTAATGTGTGTGCATGCATGTGCATATGCACACACACACACACACACACATTTTATATTTATATGTTTCTATTTTTATTTCTGCATACCTTCTGTCCCATAATCCTCTCTGGTGCAAAAAAGTAAATGCAATTTTATCTATGGATAGCTTAGGTTACATTTCAAAGCCTGTGTGTATACATATATATATGTATGTATGTATGTATATATATATATATATATATAT
>NC_069007.1:11758753-11760599 GCF_001194135.2 Octopus bimaculoides
TATATATATATATATATATATATATATATATATATATATATGTATGTATACACACACACAATCATGTATATATAGGATGGCTGTGTGGTAAGAAGCTTGCTTACCAACCACATGGTTCCAGGTTCAGTCCCACTGCATGGCACCTTGAACAAGTGTCTTCTACTATAGCCTTGGGCAGACCAAAGCCTTGTGAGTAGATTTGTTAGACGGAAACTGAAAGCAGCCCATCATATATGTGTGTGTGTGTGTGTGCTTGTTGTTTGTGCCTGTGTTTGTTCCTCCACCATCACTTGACAGCCGATGTTGGCGTGTTTACGTCCCTTTCACTCAGCAGTTTGGCAAAGAGAGACCAATAGAACAAGTACTAGGCTTACAAAGAATAAGACTTGAAGTTGATTTGTTTGATTAAAGGCAGTGCTCCAGCATGGCTCCAGTGAAATAACTGAAACAAGTAAAAGAATACACACACACACACACACACACACACATATATACATATATATATATATATATATGAGAGAAAGAAAAATACACACGGTATATGCATACAAATGCATACATACAAACACACACATTCATATATATATATGTATACACACACATGCAGCTTATAATTGGCATCAGGCTGTTCTATTTATTTTCTACACATGGACGGCATGGGTGTGTATATGGCGGACAAAATAAATATGCCATGTTTAATGTTGTACATCATTGCTTCAGTGCATAAAATGAGGAGTTCTGCTTTCTACCTTGACAATATACCATTATACACATGCACACACACACACACACACACACACACACACACACACACACACATTCCTCTGTGTGTGTGTGTGCTGACATACATATATCAGTACATGCACAAACACTCAAGCATCTTCGTCATTTTAATGCCCACTTTTGCATGGGTCAGTCAAATTCTCTTGAAGCAGATTTTCTATGGATGTCTACACACACATTTCCACAGACACACACACACACCCACACACACACATATATGTATGTATATATACATGCATGCATCTTTACACACACATGCATCTTTACACACACACACACTGTCTCACAGAACGCTGTGCACCTGTATGTACTTTTGGATATTTCAAAAGCTTTAGTAAAGAAAAATTTTGATTGTTGCACTTTTCCTTCTCCTTCTCCTCCATTTTCTTCTTCTTCTTCTTCTTCTTCTTCTTCTTCTTCTTTGTCTTCTTTTTCTTCTTCTTCTTAATTTTCTTCTGCTTCTTCTTCTTAATTTTCTTCGTCTTCTTTTTCTTCTTCCTCTTCTTCTTCTTTTTCTTCTTCTTCTCCTTTTTCTTCTTCTTTTTCTTCTTCTCCTTCTTCTTCTTCTTCTTCTTCTTCACCTTCTTCTTCTTTTCAAAAGACATCTAACTTTGCGCCATGCTTTTCTTCTTCTCTGTCAGCAAAAGATTTCACTTTGCTTCCCAATAATCAATAAACTTCCCTTGGTTTGATGAAATCGATGATGACATGAAGGCATGGTGGGTGTGGTGGGGGGTATATAAAAACAAAATCAACCACAATAAAAAATATATATAACTTAGAAACTCTTTATTAAACGAGGTCATGTGATTCGTTAACGAGGATGATGAACCTGGTGAAATGAACCACAATTCTAGAACTGTGCATGTGCGATGACAGGCATGAATGGGTGTATATATAAATGTATGTGAGTATATATATGTGCATCATGGAAGCTATACTACACAACTTATATATGTATATACATATATATATGTATGTATGTATGTATGTATGTATATACCCACATATATATATATATATATATATATATATATACATATATATATATATATATATATAT
>NC_069007.1:11763631-11771474 GCF_001194135.2 Octopus bimaculoides
ATATATATATATATATATATACACACACACATATGTATATATGCGTATATATTTGTATACACACACACTCACTCACACACACACATATATGTGTATGTATGCTTCGGTATTTCCATTTTCTTTCTCCTGTTCTAATCTACTTTCATCTCAAGAGACAGAAAAAAAAGAAAAGTTCACGCATTGCAACATTGTGAGTGTGAGACGATACATATCTATGTTCCCTTCCAGTTCCCTATTCTTCCCCTCCACCTCCTCCTCTTCCTCCTCCTCCTCCTACTACTACTATTTGTAATGATTGACAATGACAACACCAATGATGGTGTTGTGATGACAATGACGGTGCTGGTGATGATGATGATGACTTTGGTAAAGAGGGCACAGAAATGGAAGAAGAAGAGGACGGGGTGGATTTCTGCCACTGTCTCACCTAATGGAATCAACCTTAATAAGAGAACTTTACCATTTCTCCTATTCCTTTATTCTTACCACATTTCCAGTCAGTGCAGGATCCTCCACATGATTGTTCATCTCCAAGAAATTGCAACCAAATCTCCCTCAATCTTCCCTACCCACCCCAAACCTGTCTTAAAACTACATATGAAGCTGTTTTGCTTAATGGTTAGGGTTTACGACTCACAGTGTGTAAAATCAAGGTTCAGTTCCCAAACCAGACTGTGTGTTACTCCAATTCACCCTAATGAAAATGAGTACCAGTAATAGACTAGGGTTAACCTTGTAATGGATGGTCGTCCCATGCAGTGGTGGTGGTAGTGGTGGGGTATTATATTCTCATTTGAAGGTGGTGAGCTGGCAGAATCGTTAGCATGCTGGGCGAAATGCTTAGCAGTATTTCATCTGCCGTTACATTCTGAGTTCAAATTCCGCCAAGGTCGACTTTGCCTTTCATCCTTTCAGGGTCAATAAATTAAGTACCAGTTACGCACTGGAGTCGACGTAATCGACTTAATCCCTTTGTCTGTCCTTGTTTGTCCCCTCTGTGTGTAGCCCCTTGTGGGCAATAAAGAAATAAGAAGCGTTAGCACGCCAAGCGAAATCCTTAGCGGTATTTCGTCTGTCTTTGCGTTCTGAGTTGAAATTCTAACGAGGTCAACTTTGCCTTTCATCCTTTCACAGTCGATAAATTAAGTACTAGTTGCATACTGGGGCTGATGTAATTGACTGGCCCCCCTCTCCAAAAATTTCGGGCCTTGGGCAAGTGTCTTCTACTATAGCCACGGGTCAACCAAAGCTTTATGAGTTGATTTGGTAGATGGAAACTGAAAGAAGCCCATCATATATATATATGTATATATATCATCATCATCATCATTGTTGTTTAATGTCCACTTTCCATGCTGGCATGGTTTAGACATTTTTGTTTTTATGTACTTCTGTGTATTTTTTTCTTTTTCACAATGGACTTGAAGAAAACAGATGCCTTATCTCACCTTTGTCATCATCTTATACCTGGAAGGGTCATGGGAGCAAAGACCTCAATCGCACCTTCCATTGGGTCCTGTCAAAAGCATCCATCCCCAATTGATCTGGTTGAGTCCCTAAGCAAGACCAACCGAGTTTGTGGATGTTATTCAACCATCTCCTCATGCCCTACCCCTACATCTCCTATCACTTGGTTTTGTCCATAAAACCTGTCTAGTGATTCTTACCACATGTCCATAGTATCAGAGCTGTGATTTCCCAGTTGGGAGAAATAGCAGCCCTACCTGGAGCACCTCTCTGATCTCTAAGCTATGCATTCTGTTGAGTAACATTTCACCAAAGACCCTATGGACATGCATTTAATGGGTTTGCAACTGTGTGCTGCCTGGCAAGAATAAAAACCAATGTTGCAAAGACTAAGACACTTATCCTCTCAAGGAAGTCTGCACAAGACCATTCTACATGTGAATGGAACATGTAGAATGCATTGTGCATGTGGAGCAGTTCAATAATCTAAGGGTTATTTTCACAAGTTATGGTAGACATGAGGCTGAATTAAGTGCAAGGATTACGGAATCTGGTGCAGTAATGCACCAATTTTTCACATTCGACCGTCAAGAGAAAGAAGGAAGATAAGAAGGCCAAACTCTTTATCTTCAATTTGGTGTTTGAGCCTATCCCTGCCCATGGTCATGAATCTTGAGTAATGACTGAAAGAAAATCAATCATGAAGACAAATATTCTGTTGAAATATTGTTCAGCTCAATAAACAGAGTCAGTATTGCATTGTGCTGTTATTGTGTACTTACCTTTGTGAAATACTATGGCAATCTTCATAAATTATTAATATAGATAATGATATTGGTCTCAAATTTTGGTACTGGGCCAACAATTTCGGAGGAGAGGGTCAGTCATTTCTATCATAGTTGGTGCTTGAAGGATACTTATTTTGTTGACCCGGAAAGAATGAAAGGTATTTCGGTGCAAATTTGAATTCAAAACATAGAGAAGAACTATATACTGTTCAGTATTCTGCCTCTAATAATTCTGTCAGCTCACTACCTTTAAAATAATGATAATAATAATAATAATCCTTCCGACTGGAAGCACAAGGCCTCAAATATGGGAGAAGGGATTAAGTCAATTACATCGACCCCAGTGCATAACTGGTACTTATTTAATTGACCCCCAAAAGGATGAAAGGCAAAGTTGACCTTGGTGGAATTTGAACTCAGAATGTAATGACAGGTGGAATACTGCTAAACATTTTGTCTGGCACACTAACAATTCTTCCAGCTTGCCACCTCCAATAATAATAACAATAACAATAATAATAATCAAAAGACGACATGACAATGTGTCCAGAATGATCCATTGGGAGCTCTGTGGAAATCACAGCCTACAAAGAGGAAAGACGTGGTATAAGCAAACCCCAGAAGGAATCACTGAAAATGAGAACTACAAAATCCTGTGGGATGCAATAATTCAGACATCAGAAACTGGACATCGTTGTGAATAAAAACAGAAGAACATGCATGATAATCAATATAGCATGCCCCAGTGAAAGAAGAAGAAAAAATAAACAACTATGACAATTTAAAGTGGGAAATCCGAAGGTTGTGGTCAATGAAGAGAGTAGACGTGATACCAGTAGTAATTGGGGCATTTGGAAGTATCAACACTCAACTACCAACATGGCTGAAAAAGATTGGTGCAAGGGTGAAGGTAGAAAACTTAGAAAACTCAGCATTGCTTGGAACTGCAAGAATTCTTTGCAGGGTCCTTGAAGCATGACCAGTAAACAAGTGTCACCTTAGTCTGCTAGCTGTGGACAGCTGACACTTACCATCATACCCAGCAAAATAATTTGTGAGTTTTCATATAATAATGATAATACTTGTAGACTAATGGATGCAAATGTTCCCACCGATAAAAAGTTATCTGTAAAGGAATTTGACAAATTAAGTAAATATAAGGACTTGGAAATCGAAATACAAAAGATGTGTCATTTTAAAGCAAGAATTGTTGCTGTTATTGTGGGTGCCCTAGATATGATAATAAAAAAAGAGGATGTCAAAAACATCTAGATAATATCCCAGGAGAACCATGTCTCAGAGAAATCCAAAAGATTGTACTGACAAGTATTGCCCACATCCTTAGAAAAACCCTATCCATTTAAATATCTCTGTTCTAATACAGGAAGATATTTCACTACTGCCCCTGCCACTTCCCCTCCTCAAGCTTTCAATCATACTGTAACATCTCTTATCCTTCACTTGCCCCAGGATGCTGGGTGTGTCTCAGTAAGCGATTGCGACAAACATGCAGATTAAAAGTATGTTATAATAATGATGATAATGATAATAATCAGGTTCCATAGTCTAGTTTGACTTGGTTTATATAGCTGGACACCCTTCCTAATGCTGACCACTCCACAGAATGTACTGGGTACTTTTTACATGGCACCTTAGTTTCTGTTATGGTGGGTAGGTCTTCTCAAGTCCAGCAATGTGCCACACGTTTCAGTCCACTGTCATCTCTATAAGATTCAGAGTTTCAAGATTGGCCTTCGATAAAGTTCCTGATTTTGGCATAAGGCTAGCAATTGTGTGAGGTGAGGGCCTATAGATACCATCTGACTTAATACTTGATTGTTCCTTTCTTTTATCAACACCCAGGGGGATAAAAAGCAGTCATCCAAGCAGGACATGTTTATGAGTGAAACACCTAAGCTCCAAGCGGCTCTGGCAGAAGGTAATGGCGAACTTCTGCTGACTCTCTCGCCACAACTTTCACTCACTTTTTCTTCCTGCATCTAGCAGCTCACCTGCTATGGACCGGCGTCCCATCCACGTGGGGAACTTATACACTAATGAAACTGGGAAGCTGACCCTTATGAGCTAGGCATGGCTTGAGAAGGAACAAACAACAGCAACAACAACACATATCCACACACACACACACACATTGATAGCTGTACCCACACACAAAGAAGGACATACACAGATGACCCCCCCACCCCCAGAATTTGATATCAAGACATAAAAAGCTTGAAGAAATGCTGTTAAGCATATTGTCCAGTGTATTAATGACTCTGCCGACACAAGCTCAAATATTTGTTGGAGGGGTACGATTGATTAAGTGGACCCCAGTATGTGACTGGTATTTCATTTTATTTTATTGATTCTGGATGGATGAATGACAAAGGTGAACATTGATGGAGATTAATATGACAACGGTAACTGAGGGCAGAGAATAGCAATGATGATGATGATGATAAATCCTTTCTACTATAAGCACAAGGCCTGAAGTTTTAGTGGAAGGGTTAGTCGATTACATCAATCCTTGTACTTGACTGTCATCAATGCCAAAAGGATGAAAGGCAAAGTTGACCTCAGCAGAATTTGAACTCAGACTGTAATGATGGACGAAAGGCTGCTAAGCATTTTTGCCTGGCATGCTAACAATTCTGCCAGCTCCCCACCTTAAATAATAATAATAATAATAATAATAATGACGATGATGATAATTATAAGAAGAAACAATAATAATAATGATGATGATGATGATGATGAAATCAAAGCCAGTGATGTGATAATGAGAATGATGATGATGTGGATGATGATTGTAATGTTGGTCATGAGGATGATGATGACTATGTTACAGAAGTGGTGGTGGTGGGGAGACAGCAGTGTTGGTGATGGGGTTGTTGTTGCTAGACTCAGTGGTGCAGTTAAAGAGCAGGCACAACTGTGAAATTAACTGGTCACCTAGAAATTAGGTTGTTAGAGACAGAGTGGCGTGGATTGGTGGTGGGGGTGGGGGTTTGCATTCTTGTTTGTGTGGGTATGTTATAGAGATGTCAAGTGGGGAGGCTTGATGGACGGAGTGGTGTTGGTGGAGTAGGTTGTTCTTGTGTGTGTCTGGTGTGGATATAGGTGGATATTTTTTTTAGAGATGTGGTGTAGTGGATGTTGGGGGTGGTCATCTGTGTATGTCCTTCTTTGTGTGTGGGTACAGCTGTCAATGTGTGTGTGTGTGTGTGTCGATATGTGTTGTTGTTGTTTGTTTCTTCTCAAACCATGCCTGGCTCATAAGGGCCGGCTTCCCACTTTCAAGCCAAGTGGGATCATAGTCAGGGTTAATGATAGTCTTGTAACTAGTACCCATGCCAGTGGCACATTTAAAGCATCCATTACCCTCTTGAAGTAGTTGACATTGGGAAGGGTATCCAGCTGTAGAAACCAAGCCAAATCCGACTGGAACCTGGTACAGCTCTCCCAGTTTACCAGTTTTCAGTCAAGCCGTCCAACCCATGCCAGCATGGAAAACAGACCTTAAACGATGATTTTAGGTAGCATGGTTTATAATAGCATTTTAACCTCAATATCCCAACTTTTCATGTTTTATTCCTTAGAATCTGTGTTACTTATCCTTCATTCCTTTATGTATTTATTTATTCATTATCATGGTTTTTATAAAGAAATAAATCACAGGATTTGTTACTTTATACTTATTTCAACATAAGAGAGTTTCTGCTTCATTCTTTCAATCAAGCCATGAGGAATTGTTTCCTTTGTTCAATCTAACGACCAGAGATTTTTTTCCTTCCTATGGGTGGTGCATGCTTTTTTTTTTTTTTTTTTTTTTTTTTTTTTTCTGTTTGTAATTGATAGAGTTACAGGCACCAGACTTTGACAGCTGAAGAAGTCTGGTTTGTTGTATGCTCTGTTTTTGTTACCAACTTTGACCTTCCGCAAATCCCAAATTTTAGTTTGGTTCGCAGGAACAACTGCCTTCAAAGTGTTATATTGTAGTTCATTGCTCAAAATGAGGAGTAGAAGAAGAACAGCTGACAACTAATGAACGGTGGTTTTTTTATGTTACTTGTCTTGTTTTCCATTTGTTTTTCTCATTCTTTGTGTACCCAACTTTATTTTCATATTTCATGTTATTTATGTTTTATGACGTCCTGTACCCATATATGCATACCTATATACATATATGTATGTATATATGCCTATATATATATTATATTATTATTTGACTGTACGCCACGCATCCATTTCCAAGTAAGTTTTTCTTTATATATATATATATATATATATATTCTTTTATTCTTTTACTTGTTTCCGTCATTTGACTGCGGCCATGCTGGAACGCCGCCTTTAGTCGAGCAAATCGACCCCAAGACTTATTCTTTGTAAGCCTAGTACTTATTCTATCAGTACCTTTTGTCGAACAACTAAGTCACGGGGACGTAAACATACCAGCAACGGTTGTCAAACGGGGGACAAACACAGACACACAAACATACATACACACACACACACACACATATATATATACATATATACGATGGGCTTCTTTCAGTTTCTCTCTACCAAATCCACTCACAAAGCTTTGGTCGGCCCAAGGCTATAGTAAAAGACACTTGCCCAAGGTGCCACGCAGTGGGACTGAACCCGGTACTATGTAGTTGGTAAGCAAGCTACTTACCACACAGCCACTCCTATGCCCATATATTGACTATATTAAAAATAAGGATAAGTAGTAATAGCATTACCTTTAATTCTATAATTATATACTGCCTTTTATGACAGTGTAAAGATAGATAGGGAGATAGATAGATACAGATAGATAAATAGCTAGCTAGATAGATAGATCCATACATACATACATACATACATATAGAATGAAAGATACATAGACAGAAGCATACATACACACATACACACACATTATCTTTTGTAAAGCTGAAAAGGTTCAGGTTTACGATAACTACATTTTCATCTTTAGAATTATCAAGTAGTAGTAGTAGTAGTAGTAGTAGTAGTAGTCATTGGAAGTATTTGAAACTGTTTTGCATGTAAGTAAGCAAGGTGAGGATGGAGAGAGAGAGAAAGAAATTAGGAGTAAAATGCGAAAGGTTTATCTAGAAGAAATCAAATGGGTTGATGAAAGGGAGAGTGAATGGAAAATGTTTGAAGGAGCATAATCTACTGAAATGTTGAGGAAACGATCAGGTTGAAAGAAGTAAGATAAAGTTAAAATATAGTATATTTTTATATCTTACACCATATATATATATGTGTGTCGTCGTCATCGTCGTCGTCGTTTAACGTCCGCTTTCCATGCTAGCATGGGTTGGACGATTTGACTGAGGACTGGTGAAACCAGATGGCTACACCAGGCTCCAATCCGATTTGGCAGAGTTTCTACAGCTGGATGCCCTTCCTAACGCCAACCACTCAGAGAGTGTAGTGGGTGCTTTTACGTGTCACCCGCACGAAGTCGAGTCAGGCGGTACTGGCAACGGTGTATATATATATATATTGTCGTCATCGTTTAACATCCGCTTTCCATGCTAGCATGGGTTGGACGATTTGACTGAGGACTGGTG
>NC_069007.1:11771830-11775235 GCF_001194135.2 Octopus bimaculoides
ATATATATATATATATATAGATAGATAGATACATAGATAGATAAATAAATAACTTGTCAGTGTTCCCTTCATCATATACACAGTCATCACATTTGGTTAAAATGACTTAATGATGTATTTTGTTTCTCTGTTTCTCCCTGACGAGAAGATCGCATTGTTTTACATCATTTTATTCCCTCTGGAGTAATACCAATATTTTCTTCGAAACATGTGTCGGGAGTATAAAGATTTGAATAACATCTGTGTTTAACTTCATTTCCTTATTTATATATTTTCCGTATTATGCAAAAACATTTCACTAAACCCTGAAATTTCTACCTTTATCAATAGGCTGTAACATCCTTGGTACTTATGTGAATTTTTTGCTACCCTAGTAACTATTTATTTATTTTTTCTGTGTTATTTGTACACATTGAAAAAATACACATACATACATATATAGATTCAAATGAATATGGTACTTGAGTTGAGGCACCAGAATTTAGTACGGTATTATCTATACAATTTCAAATTAAGGTGATTAAAATCAAAATAAGCAACAAGGATATCCAGAGATAATGCAGTACGAGTGTTTCATGCAACTCCATTTAATTGAACAATGCAATCATTACATCAATTTAAAATGCAGAGCAATCCTCAGTTGCACAAAGACATAGAATTTAATTAAATTAGAACAGATGGACACATTAATATAATTATACCTAAAATCCATCTGTTCTAATTTAATTTGTCTTTGTGCAGCTGAGGATTGCTCTGCATTTTAAATTGATGGAATGATTGCATTGTTCAATTAAATGGAGTTGCATGAAACGATCGTACTGCCTTACCTCTGGATATCCTTGTTGCTTATTTTGATTTAATCCAGGCTACATACGTTTCATAGTGAGTGGAACCTCGGAAGATGTAAATATCCAAGGTAGGCATATACCGCAGGTCACTCTTGAGGCAGACCAAGGGTGTCTTGATCATAATGACATGAACTTCATAGAATCAAGTTGCCTGGTTTTATCTTCTCCGTTCCTTTACTTTTGGACTTTTATTCACATACCCAGCAACCTTGGCTGCCTGCCGTGAAAGATACAATAATTTTTTTCAGCTTAACGTACTTCAGCATGGAAAGAATTCACAACCCTTGTGCACCAATAAGTCCACTGTTGTTTCTGAAAGTTGTTTTTTTTTTAATATTTTCTACAGATTGCTTAAAGCTCACTTTCTTCCTACACCTCGATCCTTGAATCTTACATTTATATATATATGCCATTTACTAGTTATTTTTTTACGTACTTTATTGTATTTTTAGAATAAGGTGTTAATAATATATTTATTTTCTGGAGTGTATGAATAATATTCTTCATTACTGAATTATTTAATAGTGGTTTTTCTCTAAATTATATACACACACATATATGTATATATATATATATATATATATATATATATATATATATATATATATATATACATATATATATAGAGAGAGAGAGAGAGGGAGGGAGAGAGAGAGAGAGAGAGTAATCCCTCACCTTATCGCGGTTCACCTATCATGCACACAGTACATCATGGTTCACCTGACGTGTACTCAGCACATCGCGGATTTTTTTGGCTAATATATGTAAATTTATACCATGAATCCTCAGTATATCACTGGTTTCTGTGGCTGATAGATATTTATATTTTCTTAGATTTTAATTATTTCTGTTGGCAATTTTGGAACATAATACCTGCAATAGTCAAGGGAAATCACATGTAAACCATTGGCAATTTTCTTTTTCCTTTGTTTTCCTTTCCTATTGGGGACTTGCCTCCGTTTCTGAAGAAGAGCTTTGCTTGAAACGTTAAACCACCTTTCTTTCCTTCCTTGAGCATCTGCTAATACTTTACATATCTCATGTCCTCACGTTGTTGTTTTTTCTGCATTTGTTCTTCATTTGTTTGGATTTATTATATATATATATATATATAAATTTATATATATGTATAAAGGGGAAATGTTTTTAATGTTACCTCTTTGTAAATTGATGATGTGAACAAAGAAACTCATTGTCACCCTGATCCTGGGCTTATTTCAGTTTTATAACAGCAATTAACAGTAAGTTTATTTTTCTACTAACAATATTCAAAAGCAGTGCTCCAGCATGGCCACAGTCAGTTGACTGAAGCAAGTAAAAGAGTTAAGGAATATTAAGTTCTCTGGACCCAATTTTATTCAAAATGGAATACCATAACTTCCTGTCTTTTACTAGTTTCAGTCATTAGACGGTGGCCATGCTGGGGCACCACCTTGAAGCATTTGTAGTCGAATGAAATTGTCCCCAGTAATTACGTCTTTGTTAAGCTTGGTGAATATTCTGTCAGTCTCTTATTGCCAACCCACTAAGTTACAGGGATGTAAACACACCAACACTGATTGTGAAGTAGTGGGGAACAAACACAAAGACACGCACACACACGCACACACACACACACTCACACAAATGAATTTTTGATACCAAGGCACATAACTCTTTACTTAATTCCCTCCATGATTCATTTCATCGTGTTTTCACAGCAACCACAATACGGATGTGTCTATTCAGGTCCAACAATAGAGAGCAGTCACCATATTTCATTCCATAACAGTTACCTCTGAAGAGCATAGGGTTACATAATCAGACTGTTACTTAGCCACTCTGTTGAACCCCTGCTGTGAAACCAATTGGTAAGATCAGCTGTAATGGATATATAATAATGTACACTTTATATATATAAATATACATATAAAGATTAATAAAAAGAGAACAAATTTCAAGAGTCAGAATTCATTTTGTCAGTAGATTTCTCAACATTGGTATACTTCATAAAAATATGTGTACATATAAATATGCAGATACAATATAAAATACAAAACATAAATATACTTAAGTGACATTGTGTGAAATTGTATGTCCATGTTTGGAATCAATGAGAAAACCATTATACATGCACGGTCAATTTTGCATTAATATTGCATTTAAGGTGGCGAGCTGGCATAATCGTTAGCACACTGGGTGAAATGCTTAGTGGTATTTCGTCTGTCTTTACGTTCTGAGTTCAAATTCCACCGAGGTCGATTTTGCCTTTCGTCTTTTCTTTTTGGGGTCGATAAATTAAGTACCAGTTGCATACTGGGGTTGATCTAATCAATTGGTCCCCTCACCTAAAATTTGGACCTTGTGCCTAGAGTAGAAAATAATATTACATTAATCAAAATTATCAAATGGATGAAATACTGGTTCAGAATGATTTTAAGAGGAATCCACTGACAAATCCAGTGAATGCTCAAATTCTTACAACCATTTCAAGAACATTTGGTATGGAATGGATGAACCATTTCCATCCATCTCAGTTATCCTCATTTCTTTCTTCAGAAATGACATAAGAGGATTT
>NC_069007.1:11776934-11779888 GCF_001194135.2 Octopus bimaculoides
CGTAAGTATATATTTATGCTTATATATGTATATGTTTATTGAGATGGATATATGTATGTTTGTACGCATGGATGTTATATTCTAGTGTGTACATCGAAGGATTTAAGGTATACATAGTTATATATCGTGAGATTATAGTTATACACATAGAGATGATATATATATATAATATATATGGTAACTGCTGTTTTCTGTAATATAATATAAGGCCAATTAATTTACTCGACTTTATAGGTTATCAGGACTCTTTAGTTTGTGCAGCACTAAAAAAAATGGAACGTACTTTTATTTATATGTTGGTAAGAGTATTATTGTTCTTAATTTATTTTCCCTTTCTTTTCTGGGAATTCCAAGTCATTCCAGGCTTTTTCTTTTAATGAAGCTCCACATGATTAAATTTTTAAAGATGAGTCACTGAAGGTGTTAGAGTGCTTGTAATGTTTGTGGTTGCTCTCTGATACCAAGATGGCAGTAATATTGGTGATGAGAGCTGTTTTCCTTTCTTGCTAAGTTAAGCAATAACATCCAGCCAGCTCCTTTGTGTGTGTGTGTATTTATATATATACATGTGTGTGTGTGTATATATATATATATATAGATATATAGATATAGATATGTGTGTGTATGTCTATATATGTATGTGTGTGTGTGTGTGTATATATATATATATATATATATATATATATATCTGTGCGTGTGTGGCAGTGTGGTAAGAAGGTTGCTTCCCTATCACATTGTTCTTAGTTCAGTCCCACTGCATGGCACTTTGTGCAAGTCTCTTCTACTATAGCATCAGGCCAACCAAAGCCTTGTGAGTGGATTTGATAGATGAAAACTGAAAGAAGCCCATCATATATATATACATATATATGTATATATGGATATATATCTGTTTATGTATGCATGTATGGATATATATATATATGTGTATATGTATATATTTATGTGTGTGTCTGTGTTGCTGGCATCGATTGACAACCAAAGTTGGTTTTCTTATTTCCTTGTAACTTAGCAGTTTGGCAAAAGTGACTGATAGAGTGAGTACTGAGTTTGCAAAGAGATAAGTTCTGGGATTGATTTGTTTGACTAACATCCCTTCAAGGTGGTGCCCCAGCATGGCCGCAATCAAATGAGTGAAACAAACAAAAAATAAAAGCTAAAATATATATTCCTTTATTCTTTTATTTGTTTCAGTCATTTGACTGTGGCCATGCTGGAGCATCACCTTTTGTCAAATATATCAACCCCAGGACTTATTCTATTTAAGCCTAGTACTTATTCTGTTGGTCTGTTTTGTCAAACCGCTAAATTATGGGGAGGTAAACACACTAACATCAGTTGTCAAGCGATGGTGAAGGGACAAATACATACAAACACACACACACATATATGACGGGCCTCTTTCATTTTCCATCTACCAAATCTACTCACAAGGCTTTGGTCAGTGCTAGGCTATAGTAGAAGACACTTGCTCAAGGTGCTACTCAGTGGGTCTGAACCCAGTGGTTCTGGGTAAGCAAGCTTCTTACCACGCAGCCACGCCATATATATGTATGTGTATATATATATATACACACACACATATATTTTGTTCATCTTTTTCGTTTTACTTGTTTCAGTTTTTCCAACTTTGACAATGCTTAGGCACCACCTTGAAGAATTCTAGTCAGACAAATTGACCCCATGACTTATTCTTTATCCTGGTACTTATTTTATTGGTCTCTTATACTGAACTGCTAAGTACACCAACACTGGTTGTCAAATAGCGGTGGTACACAAACATAGGCATAAAGACACACACACACAACCGGCTTCTTTCAGTTTCTGTCTATGAAATCCACTCACAAGAATTTGGTTGGCCTTGGGTGAGAGAATGACACTTGCCCAAGGTGCTATACAGCTAGATTGAACCCCATGTGTTTGAGAAGCAAGCTTCTCTCCAAATGGCAACACCTGTGCTATATATATATATATATATATATATATAGTGAAGGCACATGGCTCACTGGTTAAGGTGTTGCACTCATGATTGCAATCATTTCGTCATCTGACATGTGGCACCCGTTGCACCTGTACAGGTAGTGTCGATTTGATGGGAGGAATGAGCTTGTGTACACAAACATTTGATCACTATAAACAAATCATTCTTCACCAATCGTTTACCATATTTTTTTCTACTCTTGGCACAAGGCCTGAAATTTTTGGGGAAGGGGTCCAGTCGATTAAATTGACCCCAGTACACAACTGGTACTTAATCTATTGACCCCGGAAGGATGAAAGGCAAAGTCAACCTCCGCGGAAATTGAACTCAGAACGTAAAGACAGACGATATACCACTAAGCATTTCACCCGGCGTGCTAACGTTTCTGCCCGTTCGCTTCCTTCAATCGTTTACCATATTGTTCACTGATTATTTGCCATATTTTTTCTCAAGTGTTTACCATAATGTTCATGAACTGTTATAATATCAAATTAAATTATATTAAAATAAACAGCTTTAGTGAACAACAGCCATGTTGGTGACAATATTTATAAACTGAATAGCATAAACAGCCTTCAGCAGAAATATTAGATATCATATGAATAACAACAATAATATTTGCAGCAACAACGACAACAATAACAAGAACAACAATGGATAAAAAACAAAAAAAAAAACAAGAGACACTATGAAAGAGAATGATATCAATTGCCTCTGGCAAAATGCTTTGACTGTAACATCAATTACAAGAAGAACAACAACCAAGTCCACCACTACCTTGACCGTTACCACCACCACAACCACTAAAAACAAGTGCTACAAACATAACAAGCTCAACAACCATCAACACCAGTGCAATCACGGTAGCCACCACCGCCACCATGACAATCATCATCACCACCACCACCACCTCCTATCACTGCCCCCCCCCTCAAAACTACAAATCAATGGCATTGATTTGTTTTGGAATGAA
>NC_069007.1:11779898-11781227 GCF_001194135.2 Octopus bimaculoides
CACCTCCTATCACTGCCCCCCCCCTCAAAACTACAAATCAATGGCATTGATTTGTTTTGGAATGAATTGTAACAAAATGATGATTGTAAAAACGCTTTTATACTTTTGTGTTGTTTCCTCTTAATAGTGTTTATATATAGAGAGACAGTGTGTGTGTGTGTGTGTGTGTGTGTGTGTGTGTGTGTGCTTATGTATATGAGTGAGCGAGGATAGGTATGGGTGTGTGCGGATGTGTACATCTGCATGAAGGATAGGATGCATGTATGGTTTTATGTATGTGTGTGTGTGTGTGTGTGTGTGTATGTATGCTTCTGTGTGTGTGTGTGTGTGTTTGCATGGATTATAAGATTCGTGTGTGTATAGTTGTGTTAGTGTTTATGTATATGAGTAAGAGTTCATATGTATGGCTGTGTGTGGATGTGTGAATGAAAGATATTCTGTGTGGTTTATATATGTGTTAGTGTTTGTACGTGTGTGTGTGTGTGTGTGTTGGCAAGAATATAAGATGTTCCTCGTCTTCATGGTCATCAACCACCAGTTCTTAGAGTGTAGATGCCAGTTCCTTGGATTGTCTGGGAGATTAAAAACTTTTTCATACTGATTAAAAGAATCATGCTTTTGACACTAAACTTCCGTATGTCTTTCTAAAGAGCTTATAACCAAAACTGTCCATACACACACGCACAGACACATGCACACACACATGCACGCACACACACACACAGATAAGTATTCAAATGAAAACTAAAGAGTTTAGATATTTGTTTCAAAAGTTTGACTAAGAAATGCAGAATCCTTCATCTATTCTTTAGTTGTTTTGTTCATTAGACTGTGGCAATGCTGGGGCACCACCTTGAAGAATTTTCTTAGTCAAATGAATCAACCCTGGTATTTTTTTGTTTTTTAAAGTCTAGTACTAATTCTATCAGTCTGTTTCGTTGAACCACTAAGTTACAGTGACATAAACACACCAACACCAGTTGTCAATCAGTAGTGGAAGACAAACACACACACACACACATACACACACACATATGTATATGTGTATATATATACACAGAAATTGAAAGAAGCCCATTATATATATATATATAATAGGCTTCTTTCAGTTTCTGTCTATTGAATACACTCAAAGACACTTGCTCAAGGTGCCACGCGGTGGGACTGAACCTGGAACCATGTGGTTGGGAAGTAAACTTCTTACTGTACAGCTAGGCCTGCACCTGCAGTAATTAAAATTTCACACCCGTGTGGGTGGGGGAGGAGCTATTACTGAAATTCTGTTTTTGTTACTGAAATCCCTTGGGAGGATCAGCATGAAAGTGTGTG
>NC_069007.1:11781907-11791436 GCF_001194135.2 Octopus bimaculoides
ATATAAACAAAATATATCTAACCTTTCAAATCCATACAAAATATATTTATACACACAGGACGAAAACTGTAAATCAGCTCAGATTCTGATTTGAACAGAAATATTTGAAAAAATTTCTTTTTTAAAACATATTTTAAAAACGAAACTTCTTTTGCAGATTCTGCTACTGAAAACAGAGAAATCCAAAGATAGTTTTTTAGTAGAGAAAAATAGAGAACAATAAAAAAAAAAAGTTAGAAGAGTTTTTGCAAACACATCCACACAAACACATGAAGGTATGAAAACCATGACTTGGTCTTTATATATTCAATTCACCAATAATGGTTTGGTTACTTAACATACATTTTTTTTTTTATCTCTATGTCTTCTTCAATGTAAAGCAGAGATATTAGTGGTGGCTGCTAGGAATAATATGCATGAATTTTGGTAACTTCACTAACAAGAATGGAAAAGAATTTCTCTGGGAAATCACACCAAAATCTAAGCAGCAGAACTGATCGATAATACATACAGCTCTCAGTGTTTTAAAACTAAGGAAGCAAGCAAGCAATCATCTAGCTATTAGAATGGATTCTTTTTACATTTATTTTATTTATTTGTGAAGTTATTTTGGTAAAGCACCGTAGTGTGTGGGACAGACTGGGGGTTGTGAGAGGGGGCAGAATATTTATCTCTCTTTGTCTTATTTTTTTTGCCGTTTTTCTTTTCATTTTTTTCCCATTTTGATTTCTTATTTTTGGTATTTGTCTTCTTTAATAGTTAACAATAATAATAATAATAATAATAATAATGATAGTGATAATAATAATTTCTGTTATAGACACAATGCCTTGAATTTGTGTGGAGGGCATATCAGCTCCAGTATTTGACATGTACGTATTTTGTCAATAATAATAATATTAATAATATTAATATTCTCTTTATCAGTCACAAGAGCTTGCATACAGAATGACACATTTTGAATATTTTGTAATGCATAAATATGCATACATACATACATACATGCACATGGGTATGGCTGTGTGGTAAGAAGCTTGCTTCCCAACCACAGTTCTGGGTTCAGTCCCACAGCATGGCACCTTGGGAACGTGCCTTCTACTACAACCTTGGGGCAAGCAAACCCTTATGAATGGATTTGGCAGATGGAAACTGAAAGAAGCCTGTCAAATATATATATATATATAGCTATGCGTGTGTGTCTTTGTGTCTTTGCATGTCCTCCCACCACCGCTTGACAACCAGTGCTGGTATGCTTACATCCCTTTAACTTAGCAGTTCAGCAAAAGAGACCAATAGAATAAGTACCAGGCTTACAAGAAGTACTGAGGTTGGTACATTTGACTAAATATTCTTCAAGGCAGTGCCCCAGCATGCCCACAGTCTAATTACTGAAACAAGTAAAAGATAAAGGCAAAAAAATAAAAGATATATATATATATATAAGAGGGATGACTACTAAGTGGACATGCATTATGCTAGAAGAATTAATTGATATTAATTAAATTAATACTCAATTTTTCACCCTTATTATTTAAATTTATATATATATATATATTATCTTTTTACATGTATTTATGTACATATGTATATATATTTATATAATAGTGTATAAACAATTTAAGTATTCATACACAAAAGAGGTGACCTTTGACAGGACACCTTACATGCTAGAAAGGGCAGTCAAAGCCCAAACCACGAATAAAAGCAATTTCGAAGGGAATGAAAATTTATATACATAAATGTGTAATGGTGTCTGTCTGTGTGTGTGTGTTTGGGGTTACTCTAACTCCTCCCATACCGTCCAACCGATTTTAGTGATTTTTGGCACATAGGTAGATCACTTGCCTTGATGTTTTAAATAAAGACGTAATTTTTCGAAAACTCAATAATGCTCGGTTGGCATCAATTTTTGTAAGCTCAATCGGGTGTTTGAATGGAAATTCCCATAATGATGTAATTTTTCCTGCAGCTTTTGCATTTTTTCACATATAAAATTTCAACAAAATCGATAGAATAATCTCTAAGGAAATGCTTATTTACATTTGTGTCCTCTGCACCATTAAACACATCGTTGTTGGCTGCAAAGGCTCCACTCCTTCAACAAAACTCTGTTGCCTGCTGTGACCATTTTTCCTCTGCCTGCCACACATCTGCTCATCCTGCAACAGCCTACTGAACCAGATATAACATCTTAATGGGTAATAAGTTCTCTTTCATCAGTACCACATCCAACTGATTAACCATCTATGAACTCATTGCTTTAATAGCTACTAAATATAGCAGTGTAACACTATTGGAAGGACCAATTTTATATATTAAACATATTCATGGTAGCTAGTATATACATATTAATTAGGGACATCATATATTATGTAACCATAATATTCTACAAAATATATAAAACCTTAAAAAGTGATTAAAAGCACTGCTAACACAGTAGGACACAGTATTGACTTATAAAGTGTTTAATGTACTTTATAGTATACAGAAGGGTCATATGGGGTGGAGGAGCTACAGCCCCCTATATGGGCAAGGGTCAAAATTTTCTCGCCTAGCACCCTCCCCGAGTAATGAAAAACTTTAATGCCAAATTTGGTACAGATTGCTCCAGTGGTTTGGCCGTGCATAGAAGAGACGCATTACAAAATATGGTGTCCTTATAAATACTAGATACCTCCTGCACTCTGATACTGAGAATCGTGGACATATTTTCCTTGGAGAATTACTGGTCCAACACAAAAGCTGAAAATTAAATTTCCATTCTTATGGTATTTGAAGTTAGACAAAACCTTAACCCATCATACACAGTTGGCACTCTGGCACTTTGCCAGGGATATTTTCATTGGAGAACCACATTCCCAACTCTTTCTTACTTCTCATCAAAAACCTGGAAATATAAATAAAAACTTCAATAGCTGTGACATCTGAAGTCAGACAAAATCCAATAATTCCAATAACTGTTTATTCAGTTCTTTCAATGAAAATGAAAATTTAATATGAGACAGTGGCAAAAAATAACTCTGCCGCAGAACCAAATTTAAATCGAAATTTAGGAGAAATTTTAGAAAAAGGAATTTTATAGAACAAGAATTGAGATTAAAATCTCTATGGAGTGGAACAGTTTTCAATTTTATGGCAGTTCTTTTTTTTTTTTCTGTGTTTTTGTTTTAATCTAAAAAATTTTTGGAGATCATATTTGTGGGATTTGAAAAAAAATATTTATTACTGCTGTTGTTGCTACATCTATTATAATTGGTTACTGAGGGTTGTGTGTGTGTAAGTAGGTATTTGTATGTTCATGTATGATTGTGTCTATCTGTATGTATACTTTCTGTATGCGTGAGTGTAAGGTTATTTATCTACTTGGAGTGTATATATGTGCTTCTGTTTTTCTGTATATTTGTGGGTATTTAGGCAGGCAGGTAGGTAAGTAGCTTGGAGAGTGGGTAGGTAGGTAGGTAACTCTGGATGGAGAAATTGGTAGGTAGGTAGGTAGATAGATAGATTGATAGACAGGCAGACAGACAAACAGATAGAAAGATAGGTTGGTAGGTAAGTAGGTAGGTAGGTAGGTAGGCAGATAGATAGATAGACAGGTAGGTAAGTAGATAGATAGGTAGGGAGGGAAGGAGGTAGATAGACAGTTATACAGACAAACAGGTGGATGGACAGGCAGACATACAGACAGACTAATTTTGTTTTGAATTATTTTTGTTGAATAATTTAGCCTGTTCCCAATACATTGATGGTTATAAGTTAGTGTGTGTGTCTGAGCATGTATCTGTATGCCTCCACCTGCTAGTGTGTGTCTATCAATGTATATGTCTGGATATGTATGTATGGATGTGTGTATATGAGTGTGCTTCTGTATATGTATGCATGTGTGTATGTGACTGCATGTCTCTTAGTGTCTGCGTCTATATCTTCACCAGACAGGATGTTTACAATAATTAATGAATCAGCTTGCTCTTTGTCAACAATATTGTAAAAACAAACAACTCAACAACAAAATAATAATGATAATGATAATAATGATGATGATGATGATGATGATGATTTCATTTATTTGCCACCAGGGCAAAGGATGAGGAAGACAGTACAAAGACAGACATAAAGTGTGGGGGGTTTTCATATAATGAGGAGGGGGAGGAGGAGGAGGAGGACTGAACAACTACAATGATTTGAAGTCGGAAATATGAACGTCGTGGTCAATGAAGAGAGTATACATGGTACCAATAGTAATTGGCACACTTGGAAGTATCAGCACTCAATTACTAGCATTGGTACAAATGTAAAGGTAGAACACCTACCAAAAAATCAACATAGCTTGGAACCGCAAGAATTATTTGCAGGGTCCTTGAAGCATGACCAGAAAACAAGTGTCACCTTAGTCTGCTGGCTATGGACAGCTGATACTCTCCATCATACCCAGCAAAATAAACTGGGAGTTGTCTTCAAATAATAATAATAATAATAACATGCCCTTATGCAGCACCAGGCAGCGGCTCTCATGGCTTCTGATCTTAACTGATTGTAAGTGTTATCATGTCCATTGTTTGGTCTTGGTATAAAAGATGGGCTACAGTAGATATTCCGCTCAAAACCACAGATTTGCTTGTCAGTTACTTGACCTTAACCAGTTGAGCATGTCCCTTAGTGGCTGACGATATGTGCATCTCTGATCATGAGCAGAAGTAGTGGAGGAATATCATAGCCATGTGTTGAGAGGAATTCTTTGTGGCTTGGATAATTCACCTTTGGAAACATGGGTGTTTCGTTCAACATCCTTAAACAACCCTTATTCAGGGATCTTTTGAGTGGAGCGGGCTACTTGATCCGAAGAAAATTCTAACTGGGCTTTATCTGCAAGGTCATGTACTGTTTATGTGGATATGAGATCACCATGTCATGCACATATGGTTATGATGCATATGCCTGGTGAACTCTTATCAGACGGGTAGTCATGATGGATATATTGGGCTTCATATATTTTACCCCAGTGTCAAATCTTTTTACTAATAATGTTTTATTTAAACTTGTGAAGTTTCACAGATCTTTATTGTTATACATATTTTAGCAATTGGAAGTGAAAGTTTACATAAAACCACATAATTTGTATGTGTGTGCATGAGTGTGTGTCCGTCTTGATGTATATAGTATGATGATGGCTTAGAGGGCCAAAACATCAAAGTCACTGTCAATATTTTTCTTCTTAAAGAATAATTAATTCAAACTCCACAAAACGTATTGAGTGATCCTTGGATTTAATGTAAAATTTTATATATTATCACATGAAGACGAACATTGATATTCATATATATATATATATATATATATATACATATATATAATAGAAATATGTTACAAAAACAAAATAGAAACTACACGTAGAAATGTAAGGGGAAAGTAAGCAGAAAAATAAGCGAAAATGCACATTGGAAATCAAAAAAAGTAAAGGCTTTTTATGAAAAGTAACGATAGATATATACAATTAGATGAACTGAGGTAGGAATAAAAGTAATAAAAGTCATTATTGTGAATTGTTAAAGAGATTCAAAAGCATACCGGTTTCATAATGTTACTAATCATTGCTTTGAATGCACACCGAATACCAAATATATATAGACATACATGCATTTGCGTGCACACACATGCATATAAAGTGATGCAATGATTTTGTTGACATGAGGTGCTTATGTAGTACACCTGATTATGAGTCGAGGTTGAAATGATCATTGTGCTAATTTTAGATAAAACGTATGAAACTCTAAACTTGCATTGTGCTGTGCTGAATGTGTGTAAGTTGTTATACAATACACACACATACACACATAAATACATACATACATTCACAAATGCACATTTATGAATATGTGTGGCAAAGAATAAAAAGAAATAATAATGAAGAACTGCATCATTTAAGTTCATGATCAGAATTATTATTAATTTGTGTTAATAATTATATTAATGATAATAATCTTAATAATAACAAGAATAATAATAATAATCCTTTCTACCACAGGCACAAGGCCTGAAATCTTTGGGGGAGTGGGCTAGTCAATTACATCGATCTCAAATGTTCCCCTGTTTCTTAATTTATTGACCCTGAAAAGATGAAAGCAAAGTCGCCCTCGGCAGAATTTGAACTCAGAACATAAAGATGGACAAAATACCTTTAAGCAATTCGCCCAGAATGCTAATGATTCTGCCAGATTTTTCTGCTTTATTAATAATAATGGTAATTGATTTAATTGTGACAATATTTAGGTCGTTCTCTTTCTTTGGGTTAGTGGGTGGATGAGGAAAAACTGAAAATAGAAAGAAACAGAAAGAGTAATCTTGATGGAAAAGTCACTCGGTATTGGTCTGTGTTGGCTACTGGTGGTCTGTATAATGTTTATAAAGTGTTTAAAATGTTTATACATATGTATATCATCATCATCATCATCGTCGGAAAGCGGACGTTAAACGACGATGATGATGATGATGATGATGATATAATATTTGTGGCCTGCCTTTCAAAGTGCACAGCATGTGACTATTGAGGTAGTAATTTAACATGGTACACAGCACTTCAAAAAAAAAAAATATGCCTGGGAAACAATTCAAGAAATTCCACAGATAAATCTATGCTGTAGGTTTATTGTTTATAATGGTAGTACTGCACTGATAAATAAGACAAGATATGTCTGTCACTGAACACAGTTTTACACTTCTCAATATTTCTGATGAAGTGACTTGTGTCAAAGGATTACGTAGTGTTAATCTTAAGTAATCAATGAGTTATTGCCACTGAAACACTTGTAATGATGGATTAAATGATTTCACATTTGGAATCATGTTTACTTGCCTCTCGAGACAGAGTCACACCATCAGTAAATATTTTGTTATTTTTTAAAATGTATTAAAATAATAAGTTTAAATTTTACTATCATACTGTTTTCTCTTATCATGTACTTTTTGTATAAGTGTGTGTATTTGTATGTATGTGTGTATACATACATATGAGGGTGTGTGGAAAAGTTCCTGGCTTTGGGTAAAAGAAAACAGGAGAATTAGTTAATTATGATTTTATTCAACATATTCCCCTCTCAGATTCACACACTTATTACAGTGGTCCTTCAGTTTTTCTAAGCCTTGTAAAAGAACTTGAAAGTGTGGGCCTCCAACCAGACCTTTTGTGATACCCTTAAAACCAGGAACTTTTCAGCACCCCCTTGTGCATGCATAAATGCATGCATGCATACATACATACATACATATAATAACAGGTTGAAGACATCATCACCAGCTTTGATGATATGGGTGTATTCTACACCCACGAAACTTTAAGTTATGTGGAGCTAAGTCAAACTTTATTACATCCATGTAACTCCAAGCAAATGTGTTAAAAGCCACTTTTTGTTTGTTCACTCACTTATGTGTATGTGTGCATGTGTATGCATGTGTGTGTGTGTGTGTGTGTGTGTGTGTAAGGATACATAAACACACACACTAAAATGTTTAGCTAACCTATAAATCTTTGTGTGCATCTAAGAAATAAAGAAAAAAAGAGAAATGATTAGAGAGCGTATATGGTTGGATAAGAACAAGACTTGAAAGAATTGTTCAAGCGTTTGGCATTGAATGTGGAAATATATTTTAGAAGAACAGGAGAAAAATGGGAGAAAACATTTCTTACTTTTATCAGAACAGATCTAAAAAGACAAGATCTAACCAGATCAAACCAGATCAGGTTACCTCTGACCAGTTCAGATGTTATGTAAAATAATTCCTTTACCAATGTTTCTGTGTCTATGCTGAATCATATTTCATTGCTGGTTCCTGTTGTTGGAAACCAAACGAAGAAAGAATGAAGAAGAGAGCCAGTGGGTAGGGAGGGGTGTTATTAGCAGTTTCCGTTTGCCAAACTTAATATATTCTTGCTTTAGAGAATGGTCATCACAAGTAAACCCCTATTTACCGCCAGACATTTTAGTCTCTTCTACTGCTTCCTCTCTCCTCCCTCTTCTTGTTTTCTGCTCTCTCTTTTAAATTTCTCTCAGCATGTGTATATATATATATATGTGTGTGTGTGTGTGTGTGTCGTGACAACCATTGTTGGTGTGTTTATATCCCTGTAACTTAAAAGGCAATAGAATTATGGTGACCAATAGAATAAGTATTAGGCTTTAAAGAAAAATAAGTACCTGGGTCAATTTGTTCGACTAATCTTCTTCAAGGTGGTGCCCCAGCATCGCCACAGTCTAATGACTGAAACGAGAAAAAGTTAAGATACGTGTATATACACACACACATACACACATTTATATAGGTGTGTAATATAAAAGACGGAAGATATAAAAGAGATGTTGATGATTATCTTCATCATCATCATCATCACCATTGCCATCATCATCATCGTCACCATTATCCCAATAGCAGTGGCGGCAGGAGTGGTGATGTCACAAGAACTTGTTGCAACACTCCATGCCAAATACAGCTCACAACATAATTGAATCTTTAAAAATCTTTATCTCTGGAATCTTTTTGAAGAAAATAACCAAAAGTCTTTGAGACAAGTTCCTTCATTTCTGGAAAATAATTAATTTATGGCAATTGAAGAATCTTGAACAATAACAGTTTGCTGTTTCGAGAAGAAGAAAACATTTTATTCTGTTTCATTTCCTCTCTTGTCTTCCACATATTCTTTGTCTTCCTTCTCCTTCCATCATCATTCTCATCCTCCTCACGCTCATCCTCTTCTTTCTTCTACATAATCTTCCTCTTCTACATCTTCTTCTTCTTCTTGTCTTATTCTGAATCATCTGTCTTTTGCAACTATTTTTTTCTTTATTTTCCTTCTTGTTTTTTTTTCTTCTTCTTTATTCCCTCTTCCTTCAGTTTTATTCTCTTTCTCTTTCTGGCTCTCTTTCTTTCTTCTTCTCTGTCTCCAGCCTTCCTTCATTCCACTTCATTCTTCCATGGAAAATGAATCTCCAAGAAACTCCATTCCACCATTGTTCTTGTTTACTGAGATGTCTCCTACAATAATGCCTGCTGCCTTGCCTGAGTGCAGCAATGTGCATAATATCACACTTGATGAATCACGTAGGCGGGTGGATATGTGTGTATGTGTGATTGTATACGGGTGAACAACTGTACCAGAGTATATATATATATGTGTGTGTGTGTTTGTATACATAGGTGTGCACGTGTAAGAATATATATATATATATATATATATATATATAATGTACTATATGTACTACTTGTGTTTGTGTCTATGTATATGTAAGTTGTATGTATGTAAATATATGTATATATATATATACATATATGTATGTATATGTATCCTACTTGTGTTTGTATCTGTGTATGTATGTATAATGTATATATGTATGTATATATATTATATATATGTATACATATCATATATTCATATATAAATATATACATCTTGTGTGTGTAACCATGTATGTGTATGTATATATTTATATATACATATATATGTACATGTGTACACACATACTGTACATAGACATGTATT
>NC_069007.1:11792482-11796583 GCF_001194135.2 Octopus bimaculoides
TCATGTTTCCAAAGGTGAATTATTCAAACCCCAAAAAACTCCTCTCAACACATGGCTATGATGCTCCCCCACTGCTTCTGCTCATGATCAGAGATGCACATATCGTCAGCCACCAAGGGACATGCACAACTGGTTAAGGTCAAACAACTGACAAGCAAATCTGTGGTGTTGAGCAGAATATATGCTGTAGCCCATCATTTATACCAAAACAAAACAATGTACATGATAACAATTCCAATCAGTTAAGATCAGAAGCCATGAAAAATCACTGTCTGGTACATCATCAGGGCATTATTATTATTATTATCAAGGTGGTAAGCTGGCAGAATCATTAGCGTGCTGTGCTTAGTAACATTTTGTCTGTCTTTATGTTCTGAGTTCAAATTCTGCTGTGGTCAACTTTGCTTTCATCCTTTCTGGATCAATGAATTAAGTACCAGTGAAACACTGGGTTGATGTAATCGACTAGTCCCCTCCCCCAAAATTTCAGGCCTTGTGCCTTTAGTAGAAAGGATTATTATTATTATTATTATTATTATTATTATTATTATTATTATTATTATTATTATTATTATTATTATTATTATTACTATTATTACATGCTGCATTTGTTAGCAAGGATGTTGTCTTGAGGTTTGGGGACAAGTCTCCTCAAATCTCAATAATCTTTCTTCAGGTTCTTACAGAATTTCAGGGTTGCACTTTCCTGCACGTCTACAATGCAAGCCCCAATTCCAGTATCCTTCAGCGTCTAAAGCAGCTGTTTGTGAGTTGTGACAAGTGCACCAATTACCACTGAAATAATTCTTGTCTTAGGATTCCAAAATCATTTCAACTCTCTGACAACATCCTGACATTTCTCAATTCCTTCAGTTTCTTTGGTATCCAGTCTGTTATCATATGGAATTACAAAGTCTGTGATCTTAAACTGCTGTCCTGTATAATCACATCTGTTCTTGCTTCACTAATAAAGTCAATCTTTATGGGGAAGTCTCATAAGATCCTGTGACTCTTATTCTCTATCACAGCCTCTGGTTCATGTTCACACCACTTTCCTGTTATTTCGAAGTCATACATTCAGCTAACATCCCAATGCACTCTCTTACCTATGGTGTCATGGCTATGCTTATACTCTTTTTGTGCTAGCTTACTGCATTTATTCAAGAAGTAATTGATACTTTCATCTCCTTTCATGCAGATTCTACATTTTCTCTCTGACCAAGTTTTGTCAATCTTCATTTTTATTTGATTTGTCCTAATAGCATATTCCTGAGCAGCTCCTGAGTGAAAAGCAATATCTTTGGCCGCAGGCAAAAGAGAATTATAACATGGAAGATTCTTTACTGATTCAGTTAGCTACCGTTTTAAAGAGAGAAACAAGGTTTATTTTTGGAGATGTTCCTGCTAAATTCTATGCATATTGAAGACCTATATAATGGTTTCTAATTTAGGCACAGAGTTATCAGGTTTGAGAGAAGTGAGGGTTAGTCAATACTATTGACTGTGGATGTGTGCAATAAGAGATCTCTAATTTTAAAACAGGTAATGGTTAGCAACAGGAAGTTCAGCTTCCAGAATGTTGCTAATGTATCGGTGGGTGTTAATATTAACATCCAAGGCACAAAAACAAGGGGAGACCTTCCAGTGGTTGTCACAGCCACCCAAATCATAACTGATTGGATTTTGACATCGATTTATGAGTCTACACCTAACCAATCCAGATACACTCCAAAGTTGATCATTTTGGTGGTTTACTGTTTGTTCGATGTCAAATATCAGTTCACAGTGAACACTAGATTGGGCAACATGCCTTCAGCAATCTGACGCAGGATAAGACGAATTCTCTCCAGTTTCCTGGCCTTATAAACATGTGTAAGCTCATGACAGTGGATCATCTTGTAGGAGTGGGTCCTGAGATCCTCCTTCAGCACTCAATACAGTGATGTTTAGTCTATTTTTGCTCTGCCATCCAGTCTTCTGATGGAACAACAAAGGTTTCACCGTTTCTTTTATCTGGTACTTTTGATAAACTGACGAGTCTGTACACTTCCTTTTCGGCCATGTCTAGATCAACCAGTCTCTTGAAATTTCTTCACAATTCCCCAGACTGTTGTTCAGTTAATTTTAAGCTTTTTTGCTATAATTATATTACTTTCACCTCCTTTATGGAGTTTTATGATCGTATTTCTGTCTATAGCTGTTACCTAATTTATAAATCTAAATCTATTTAGTCTGAAAGAAAAAGAAGACATTATAAGCTTTTATAATGAAGTATAATTTTCGCATCTTAGCACATTTGATGATAGTTATTAAAACCGGAAAATTCAGTTGCTTTAATTTCAGGACACCTTGTAGTTGCACAGGTACATTTAGTCATATTGCTAATATTCTATCCTAAACTGTTAATTCTAGGAGTAATGTGCACACGTGCATATTTGTAAGTATCCATTTGTATGTATGTTTGTTACTGTGTGTACATCATGTTGCATGGCATACACACATCTGTTTAATAGAACTTGACACAGATACATGTATGAATGCATGCTTCACCTGTTGTCCTTTCTATACTCTTTTAACCAAAACATTTATGAATATTCTGTATGTGCATGTGTAGCACATATATACATACATGTATTACATATTACACATATTTTTTTTTTGTTTTTATGTGCCCTTCTAAAGCCTAGCTAGGCTCATGGGCCCGGTTTCCTGGTTTCTATGGAGTATGTGTTCCTCCCCAACTGGACAGGCTGCCAGTCCATCACAGCGTTACTCAAGAAACAGGAAGAAAGAGTGAGGGAAAGTTGGAGCGAAAGAGTACAACAGGGTTCACCACCATCCCCTGCCAGAGGCGCGTGGAGCTTTTAGGTGTTTTCACTCAATAAACACACGCAACGCCTGGTCTATTATATATATTATATATTATGTATATTAATGGCCGCATTATTATATATATAGAGAGAGGAAATCGAGCCAGTGTTGGATAATAAGGCATTAAGACAATATGACTCTCCCCAGACACAACAAAATTGGCTTCAACACACGAATTCACATCAAGAATCTTGCAAGCCAAATACAAAAATGAAGTGTGTGTATATATATATTCATATATATATTTAACAACAAAAATTTTAATAGAGAAAATTATATCTTTATTATAGTTCTCACCTTATAAAGCCAACAATTGTTTCTATTGCATTAACATATATATATATATACATATATATATTATATATATAATATGTATATACACACATATATGAACATACATATATACATACATATATATATATATATATATATATATATATATATATATATATATATGTATATACACACACACACATGCATGTACATATATATACTTACATATAGAAAATATCATTGAAATTAATATCAGTATTCTCAAAAATACGTTAACATATATATATATATTTTTGTATATTCACACACATACAAGAATGTGTGTGTATGAAAGCAAATTTTCAACTCAGCAACATAAAAAAAAAGAAAGACAAACTATAACCCGTCTCCTCTATCTTTGCTCTGACCTCTAAAGAATGCTGTTGGACAATTCCAGATCATTTCTCAGTTTTTTTC
Source organism: Octopus bimaculoides (assembly GCF_001194135.2). Taxonomy (NCBI): domain Eukaryota; kingdom Metazoa; phylum Mollusca; class Cephalopoda; order Octopoda; family Octopodidae; genus Octopus; species Octopus bimaculoides. Next base: position 11,796,083 of record NC_069007.1, read on the forward strand.
TTTCTACTTTTCTGGAAATTTCTGCTTCAAGCCAAAAGATCTAAAGAGATTGCTTCTGTTTTTTTTTCTTTTGTTATTCTGTGACATATTTCCTGCAGCTAAATGACAAAACAATTATTATTATTATTATTATTATTATTATATTGTAGATGATGATGATAATGACGAAAATGAGGCTGGTTTAAATTGCAGTGGTGTGGTGATGGTGGTGGGGAGGGGGTGTATTAACAGTGATTTTTTTTGATAAGATGATCAGTTTGGTAATGGCAGTGTTTCTCAATAATGATGCTAATAATAATAATAACAATAATAATAATAATAATAATAATAATAATGACAATAATAATCATTGGTATATACAAAAAATGTATTTATATATATGTTTATTATATATACACTCACACACACACACACACATATTTATATATATGCATATTGTGTATACATATGTGTGTGTATTTTGTGACAAACTGCAACAGAGATATATAATTTATAATATAT
>NC_069007.1:11796807-11799977 GCF_001194135.2 Octopus bimaculoides
GAAAATAAGTCAAGGTAGAAAATGCTAAAGTAATTTTATCATAAAAAGACATTTTAGTACCAGTTTCAATCATTGAGACCTTTTCAACTCTAAGTATGGGAAACAATTAAATTTTGGAAAAATTAAATGAAAAGTTTTTTAAAAGAATATTCATTAGTATTCAAATACAAGCAGCATTTTCTTTGTTTCTGCCTGTCTCTGTCTCTCTTTTTTACTCTTGTGGGTTCAGTCGTGAATTCTTGGCAAAGAAGTAGAAGAAAAGAATATGGGAGTGGTAGGATAAGAAGAAGAAGAAAAAAAAGAATGCAGGAGTGGTATGATAGTAGTAGGATGTTAAATGGTCAAGTGCCCTGAAAGTGACTTGTGGATGGTAGTAGTGATTCAATTCTTGAGGTATCTCTGTTGAATGTATTGTTTTTAATATTTGCATGGGTGTTATTCTAAGCAGCAATAGCAGTAAAGTGAGGAAGGAGGTGGCGGAGAGGAAGAAGTAGGAGAAGGAGAAGAAGGGAAAGAATAATAAAACAATGTGGGAGTGATATGATAGTAGTAGGATGTTAAATTGTCAAGTGACTTAAAGTGGCTTGTTGTGGATTACAGTAGTGATTGGGACTGTTTTTAATGAATTTTTGGGTATCTCTTTTGAATGTATCATTTTTAATATTTGCATGTGTGTTATTCTAAGTTCGTGGTGGATATGTCATTTGTTGTAGATGCGTTCAAAAGGGGTTTGTATTTTGTGATATAGAAGGACTCTTTACTAATTCGTTGACTACAAGTTGTATCATCCCTGAATTGTTTAGAGGGGGAAAATTATGAAGCTTGGAATTTTGTTATTGGCACAAATGTCAATGTGTTGGCTGAACGCTATTTTTCTGTTTTTTGGAATTTTCATTCGGGGTTCTGTTTAACAAGCAGTTTGCATAGATTGAATAATTATCTCATCACATCCAACATAAACAGACCCCTCTGCATCCCATACAACACGTACCAGATGTCTTCATGCAGAACTCTCTTTTGGTGGCACATTCTGAAACTTTGAGGTCCTTTGCATTGGCTCTGATTGACATTCCAGGGATTTTTTATCAATCATTTCTTGGACTTTTTATACCAAGTTATGTGTTCTGGTGGTATTAGGGCCCTGTGCATGCATTTTGCATTTAGCTGCTAATGTTGGGTCCCCTTCAACAGCTTTTTACTCCTTTCAAACTTTAACAACAAAGGATTGGGCAACTTTCAGAAAATGACTCATCCTTGTATCCCTGTGCTGCATTTTTAAGGCAATGGTTATAGTGAGCCTCTCCATCTGCTCAACTTGATGCCTGACTTTATTTATCTGAAAAGTAAAGTAAGAAACTGTAAGTTAGAGGTTTTTAAAGAGTAGTTGCCCTCAAGAAAGGAGTGGCTGAGTGGTAAGAAGCTTGCTTCCGAACCACATGGTCCTAGGTTCAGTCCCATTGTGTCGCACCTTGGGCAAGTGTCTTTTACTATAACCTTGGGCCAACCAAACCCTTGTGAATGGATTTGGGAGACAAAAACTGAAAGAAGCCCATTGTATATGTATGTGTTCGTTGTTTGTGTCTGTGTTTGTCCCCCCACCATCACTTGACAATTGATGTTGGTGCACTTATGTCCCTGTCACTTAGCAGTTTGGCAAAAAGAGACTGATAGAATAAGTATTAGGATTACAAAGAATAAGTCCTGGGGTCAATTTATTCGACTAAAGGTGGTGCTCCAACATGGGCACAGTCAAATACTGAAACAAGTAAAAGAGTATATATATATATATATATATATATATATATACACATGTGTGTGTGTGTGTATTTCAGCTGGACTTGTATTTAATTTAGATTCTATCTGAACAATGTGGTTGTTTCCATGCTGAAGATGTGGCAACTAAAAATAAGTGCACAAAAAGATGCAAATTTTTCAGTGTGCATTAGTTAATTACTGCAGAACCATGTGTAGGTGCAGAAATGAAAATAAGTAATTAAATGCTGAATAAAACTGAATATGAATCTCCATTCCCCTTAATTATAAATTCATTATTTTCTCAACTGGAAAAATGCCATCTCTATAGCGACATGGATTTACTGATGCGAAGATAGACTGAGGTTCATAAATCAAACTAACTGGAGTTTTTTATACACCCACAGAGGTTAACCAACATTAATAACCGGTACATGTGACTACAATACCCACTTGGATTCTATATCCCTACCAACAATAAAATGGAAACACACACACACACACACACACACACACACACACACACACATATATATATATATATATATATATATATATATATATATATATATATATATATAAATGTATATATATATATATATATGTGTGTGTGTGTAAGTATGTATAATAATAACAATATATATATATATATATATATATATATATACATATGAAAAACAACATTCAAGTGTGATCGTTGCCAGTGCCACTGGACTGGTTCCCATGCAGGTAGCACGTAAAAGCACCTTTGAGCATGGTCATTGCCAGAACTACCTGACTGGCCCTCGCGCCGGTGGTACGTAAAAGCACCCACTACACTCCCGGAGTGGTTGGCGTTAGGAAGGGCATCCAGCTGTAGAAACTTTACCAGATCAGATTGAAGCCTGGTGCAGCCTTCTGGCTCTCCAGTTCTCAGTCAAACCATCCAACCCATGCCAGCATGGAAAACTGACGTTAAATGATGATGATGATGTAGGTATAATAATAACAATAATACTAGGATGGAATTTATAGCTAGATTGGCCTTTATACTGGCAAGAAGGGATAACCATCCCTCTGTGATTCATCCAGTTATACAGTATCGCCTGATGAAATGGACCAATGATAATATGGACTATACTGTACTAATCCTAAGGATACTGATTCTGATGTCAGAATCATCTGATCTGTGGAAACGTACCTAGCGATCTCTTAAATATTTCTAAATTCCATCCTGCTATTATTGTTATTATATTTATACCACATTATATCGGTATAACCATGATGCAACCCCAAAAGTCTGACTCACTGGTCAGTATCACCAAACAGTAGCCAGCATAATGAAATAGGAGCTTTATTTGCATACCTCTAACGTTACCTAAACGAATTTAAAAAGATGTATGAATGTATATACATATATATATATATATATATATATA
>NC_069007.1:11800546-11805004 GCF_001194135.2 Octopus bimaculoides
ATATATATATATATATGTGTGATATATATATCTGATGATTGATATATATATATAAATACTATAATATTCTTTTTTAATACTATAACATTTTTTTTTTAAATACAACAATATTCAATATGACTTCAAGTTCTCTAAGTAGGAGATATTTTAAGCTTTCTCAATTTTTAAAAACTATTTTAATTGATTTATTTGTATCTCCGATGAGAGAAATGTGACTGTTTGTATTGGCTGGAAAACTCACCTAATACAAACGATTGTAAGGTTTTGTATTACTGCTTTTCTTTGGATTAGACCATTTGAAACCTAACATCTCGATGAATTTTTTAATGTATTTTGTATTATCATAATTAAGGAACTTGATCTATGAAATTCTGTCATCCACTTTGATTTTTGTTATTTATGTATATATGTGTATGTATATATATATATATATATATATATATATATATATATTCACACACACATACATGACCCCAGGATGGAGCTCTTTGGACCATACACTTTAAGAGATTCCTACTGAAGTTCTGGGACCCACAAGCTAACTACAGATAGCCATCTATGGGGGACTGGAGGACAGTACGTTGCACTCAACTCTTCTCATTTGTCCATGAGTTCAACAATTAGCCACAAAGTCTTTCCTCCCTCCACTTTGACGAGAGGTTATTGGCCACCAGCCATCAGAGTCTGAAGAAACGCCATAAAGTTAAGCACTTTATGGATGTGAAACCCCAGGGTAAGGCCATAGGCCAGCCATAACTATCTTTATCTAATTACTCTATTATTGCTTTATAACTTAGAGTGTGCTTCTCTTTCAGATTTAATCGATGTATTATTTGGCATTCTTGATTAAAAAACTTTTTGTTGAAGGAAATTTTGTAGAAGAATTTATAGAAGGAAATTTGTTGATAATGATGATTGGACTGGGATTTCTAAGGTTTGCCTTTCATGGCTTTTCATAACAGACTGACTGAGTAAGCTGCTAGAGGGAAAATGTGAAGCCCAAGTGAAACAAATGTTATCAATGCATTCACATGTGTTATATAGTCATTGCACACACATACACACTCACACACACGCACATATACGCATATTCACACACACATGTAGATGGGTAGATAGATAGATATACACACACACATAGATGGATAGATAGATAGATACACACATGCACACAGACACACATACACACATATATATGGATAGATAAATAGATATATATACACACTTACACACACACACATAGATGGATGGATAGATAGATAAATATATACACGCACACACACATAGATAGATGGATAGATAGATATACACACACACATACATATAGATGGATAGCTAGGTATGCACACACACATGCACACATACCCACATGTACATACACACAAGGTTCTTCTAATTGTGTACATGTCATAAAAGTGTTAAATGTAGCAGACAAAAATTCCTTAAAAATATTTTTTTAAACATTGCTATGTAGAACATTGTACAGAGGATGTATGGGTTATTGAGGTGGTGTAGTACCTATGACGTGGCAGTCGTGGTGGGGGGATATGTGGTGTTCTTTCGGATAGTTCCTCTGCTCTGGTCCACCCCTGACACCTAGCCCTCACCTGTGTATCCTCAAAGCTGTCTGCATGCAACTGCGACCTCCCCCCAGGCAATGGCTTCTGCAGGCTGGCTAAACCATGGTGAGGGTAACTGATGACTTTCAACCCTTGGTGAGCTAGGGGTTTGTCTATCTATGCATGGTGAGAACTAGACCTGGTGGATTGTGTGAAGGAAACCATAATATTGGTTCAACAAGTAGGAAGGTGGACCAGCAAGCATTGTATGGGTCAGACAGGGCACAGTATAATAATCCTTTCTACTAAAGGCACAAGGCCTGAAATTTGGGGATTTTGTGGTAGGGGATAGTCGATTACATCGATTCCAGTGTTTTACTAGTACTAATTTTATCGACCTCAAAAAGATGAAAGGCAAAGTCGACCCCAGTGAAGGGCATAGTATAATAATAATAATGATAATAATAATAATAACTCTAAGCAGAAACTGAGGAATTTTCAATTGCAACACAAAGCCTCCCCACCAGAAATGACAAAAAACCTATAATGAAAAGAAGCATAACAAGTAACTGCAGAATGTGTAGACATGGATAAGATGCAATAAACCATATTATCTCTGGCTGCCCAGTCCTAGCTAAGAAGGAATATATTCACAGACACAACAGAGTTGGGACCTACATACACTGGTAGCTATGCCAACACTATGGAATAACAAGAGAAAAAGATGGTATAAGCACATGCCAGAAAAGGTCACAGAAGATGAGAAAGCAACCAGACTTTGGGATATGCCAATACACACAAGTCTATATAATACACGAAAAATAGTACTACTAGGCACTGCACACATCCTACATAAAACACTTTCAATATAGTAACCATAAGAGCATCAGAACAAACCACAGCACATAGACAAGGCACATAGAGCTGTGCTCAGTAGTGCAGTGAATGCACATGATAATAATAATAATAATAATAATCCTTTCTTGAAATTTTTTTTGTCAATTCCATCAACCCCAGTAATCAACTGGTACTTGTTTTATCAACTTTGAAATGACGAAAGGCAAAGTCCACCACAGTGGAATTTGAACTCACAATGCAAAGGTAGAAGAAACACCACTGCCTTACCATTCATCACCATCATCATCATGATCATCATTTAACATCCATTGTCCATGATGGCATGGGTTGGATGGTTTGATCAGGCCTGACAAGGTGGGGAGTCGCATCAGACTCCAGTCTAATTTCGCATGGTTTCTATGGCTGGATGCCCTTCCATTGTTTATAATAATCCTTTCCATTATAGGCACAAGGCTTGAAATTTTGTAGAAAGGGGCCAGTCAATTACATCGACCCCAGTGCCCAACTGATACCCATTTTATTGAAGCCAAAAGGATGAAAAGCAAAGTCAACCTTGGTGGAATTTGAACCCAGAATGAAAAACCAAATGAAATACTGTGAAATATATTGTCCAGTGTGCTAACGATTCTGCCAGCTTGACACCTTAGCATATACTGTTTCAGTCATTAGAATGTGGCCATGCTGGTGCATTGCCTTGAAGAATTTTTAGTCAAACAAATTAACTATGGTACTTTATTTTTTAAGACCTGATAATTATTCTCTCACTCTCTTTTGCCAAACTGCTAAGTTATGGGGGATGTAAACACACCGACACCAAGTGGCAGTGGGGTCAAACATGGAGACAAACACACACATATGTACATATATGACAAGCTTCTTTCAGTTTCCGTCTATCTCATCCACTAACAAAGCTTTGGTCAGCCGGACACCACAGTAGAAGACACTTGTCCAAGGTGCCACACAGTCGGACTGAACCCAGAACCATGTGGTTTGGAAGCAAACTTCGTACCAAACATCCAAGCTTGCTCCTATAGTTTATAATAATCCTTCCTACTATAGGCACATGGCTGGAAATTTTGAGGGAGGAGTCAATTACATTGACCCCAGTGCTTTACTGGTATTTATTTCATTGACCCTGGAAGGATGAAAGGCAAAGTGGCCTTCAGTGGAATTTGAACTCAGAATGTAAAGATAGATGAAATGCCATTAATCAATTTGCCCAGAGTGCTAATGATTCTGCCAACTCACCATCTTTACTATAATAATATTTGGTCCAATGCCCATAGGACGCTGGTAATCCAACACTCTCATTGGCAAAGTTGGCACCTTCACTGCATCACACCCCTACAAAAGTCCCCTGCTTCTGAACACATCAGAATGGCTAAAAGTTTTACCATTCCAGACAACTTTGGCAGTTTTTTGGAAACAATTTTTGTTGCCTCTTGCTTAACCATCATTTTTGATTGCTAATCATGTATGACTGTCACACAAAAGAATTTTTTTTTCTTTTTTTATTCTTTATAAATTCACAATATGGTAAGCTATTAATTCTATTCATCACCACTACCACCACCACGACCGTCATGGCACTCCACCCCACCGTTTCTTGGATTTTATTTTTATATTTTTTTATTCTTTGTGAACAAGAATCTGTGAAAGTATTTCAACTGAAAATCTTTTTTAAAAAATGTTATACAGAATGGCAAATGGCACAAGATATAAATAATAAAAAGAAAAAGAATATACATAAATAAAATAAATAAAACATTTGTGTGTATGTATGTATATGTGTGTGTGTGTGTGTATATATATATATGTATATATATATCACTAATATGTTATCTATAGTATATATAGATATAGATAAATAGATAGATATAGCTAGATAGACAGACATATATATATACAAACATACATACACACACATATATACATATATATATATATACACATATAACAGCTATATATATATATATATACATACATACATATATATATGTATGTATGTATGTATATATATATATATATATATATATATATA
>NC_069007.1:11805303-11807553 GCF_001194135.2 Octopus bimaculoides
ATATATATATATATATATATATATATATATATATATATATATATACACACACAGATACACATACACACAACATGCACCCCCCCACTCCAATTTCATGTATATATAATTGTGTTCAGGTTTACAAAGGAGAAAAAATTTATTCTATGCATGTAGATTCTGTTCACTTAGTCACTGCTGTGTTTCAACATGGCAATATACACATGTATTTGTATATTCACACACACTCTTATTTTGCTATGCTATAACCATAGAATAAATCTATAGACTTTTAGCCAAAACATGTGTAAATTGAATAAGCTTTAAATACACTGGACATTCATAAACAGCTGTCATTTTTTTATAGAATCTACATGTGTTTATAAAAAGGGCGATCATCTGGGCTTGTTTCAACCCTCATTGAGTTTTCATCAGTCATTAACAAACCTTTCTCTGATCTATGGTGATCTGGTATGTAAAGCAGTATTTCGCCTGCCGTTACATTCTGAGTTGAAATTCTGCTGAGGTCGACTTCGCCTTTCATCCTTGGTGAATTAAGTACCAGTTAAACACTGAGGTCAATGTAATCAATTAGTCCCCACCCTCAAAATTTCAGGCCTTGTGCATTTAATAGAAATGATTATTAATAATATTAATATGACAATTTGTTTTTTGTATATACCTGACGTGAAAGAAATTTTGTTGCTTAAATAAAAACTTTTAACTAGATCTCTTGTAATTTCTGGAAGAGATTTGAAACCACTACTGTACTATTATTTCTCAATTCCCATACCTACCAGGCCACTGAAGCAGCAATGATCTTGATGAGAAAATTGAGATACTTAAATTTGACGCATATCTTGAGCAAAGGAGAGATGAAATGAGAGAGAAAGAGAGAGAGTGAGAGGGTGTGGCTGATAGGTATTTGAATTCCTTTCTACGATTGAACTGAAATTGACTCCTGGCTATTAAAGGCCCAACCACATACACACACACATTTGTTTTAGGTCTTCTACCCATTTGAATTCAGCCGTACACCAGATAACATGTTAAGTCTTATGTTCCAAACTTTAAATTTTGAATTTGTTTTAATTATAAGATTACACCTCAGCTAAAAAAATATCTTTTGGCTTTTGAACACAACCATTTCTTTCTCTTTCTATATATATTTTTTTTTAGTTACAATTTCTCTGTTTTGGTCAGGATTTTTTCAATTTCTGCTTTCTTGTATCAAGTAATGGACAAAAGCATTTAAGAAAGAAAATTAAATTCGTAGAGCCGAACAAAATCAAAAATATTAATTCTATGTTTCCCCTTTCATTAATACTAACAGGAGTGTAGTATGAGAGAGATTTGACTGTTATTTCTAGCAAATTGAACAGCCACACAGTCATTCAATTGGTTCATTTGTTGATGTGAATAAGTAAACAAAAACTAAAAGACACACACACACACACATATATTAATGTATGTGTATGTTTATGTGTGTGATAATAAGTGTTGTGTGGTGGAAATAAACACAACTTCTTTCTATATTTTTTGTTAAGTTAGAATTTCTCTGTTTTGGTCAGGATTTTTCCAATTTCTTTTTTCTTGTATCAAGCAATTGACGAAAGCATTTAAAAAAAATTAAATTCATAGAGCTGAACAAAATCAAAAATATTAATTCTATTTTTTCCCTTTGCTTTTTACTTTCCTACAATATAATTAATTACCATATCCTAGAGACTGTGTCCTTGCATATTAGGTGAACATTTCAGAAATATTTTCATTTCTCAAACAAAAACTGTCCAATACATTCATATATGTTTTTCAGTTGAAACACTCTGAATCACTTTGGAGATTTATTGTTTTAATAGCAAGCTTTAAAATATGGATAATTGCATGAGGGACGCAGCATGAAAGCCTCAGAGTAGAAGGAGAGAACGGTTGTGCGAGGAACGGTGGGTGGAAATTGGGAATCAAAATCACATGAGAATGAGACAAAGAAACAAATTAAGCCAAGAGGAGAGGGAGCATATCCTATGGCATAAGAGGGAAAGAAATCAGCAAGGGATAGAACAAATGAGCCAGGACCCAAGAGAAGAGTATTTTGAAAATAAGAGAGATTGAGATCAACAGAATCGAGAACACATGAGTCAAGAGCAAAGGCAGCTGTACTTAGAAAATATGAGAAACAGAGCTGAATCTCTCTCGGCATACCAGCAAAGCACAAAATCGCATCAGCCACCATCACCACCACCTCCAAGCCTGTCATGTACATATGCATATATA
>NC_069007.1:11807739-11809658 GCF_001194135.2 Octopus bimaculoides
TATATATATATATATATATATATATATATATATGTGTGTTTGCATGTGTGTGTTTGTCCCACCACTACCACCATTGCTTGACAACCATTGTTGGTGTGTTTGCATCCCTGTAATTTAGCTGTTCAGCAGAAGAGACTGATAGAATAAGCACCAGGCTTACTGGGAATAAGTCCCAGTCAATTTCTTTGACTAAAAAGGTGATGCTCCAGCATGGCCACAGTCAATGACTGAAACAAGTAAAAGAATAAAAGATCACCAGAAGAACATTATGCAGCACTAAACCAAGAGGGTTCTTTGAATATGTACGATGTATTCTAAGGCTAAATAGTAATTCTGTTTACATTTGTGTAACTGAGATATTTTGGTTGGATTATAGAGTTATCGGTTTTACACTTCTTTCTATATTCTGTAACCATCACAATATAGAAACACTTCTCATGGCACCAACACACAATTTACAGATGCTTACATTTCTTATATTTTCCGTGAATTTTTAATGTGTCCAGTTAGTTATTATTTATTATTATTATTGTTATTATTATTATTATTATTATTATTATTATTATTATTATTATTATTATTATTATCATCATTATTATTATTATCATCATTATTATTATTATTGTTATTATCATATATAGTGAAGGCACATGTCTCAGTGGTTAGAGTGTCGAGCTTATGATCGAGAGGTTGTGAGTTCGATTCCCAGACCAGGCTGCATTTTATGTTCTTGAGCAAGACACTTCATTTCATATTGCTCTTATTCAATCATCTGTTGAAATGATTTGCGACATCACTGGCACCAAGCTGTATCAGCCCCCTTTGCCTTTCCCTTGAATAACATCAGTGGCATTGAGAGTGGAGGCCCGTATGCATGGTCAACTGCTGGTCGTCCATAAAAACAACCCCAGGTTGGGCATTTGCCGGTGAGGCAACTTTCTACTGAGGCTTGTACCCTGGAGAGGAACCCCTTCAGTGCATCCATAGTCATTTGTGACAAACATAGTCGAGTTTTTTATCATATAATTCCAGAGGTTGGCTTTGCCTTTCATCCTTTTGGGGTCAATAAATTAAGTTCCTGTAAAACATTGTGGGGTCAATGCAATCAATTAGTCACCGCTCCCAAAATTCTAGGTCTTGTGCCTTTACTAGAAAGGGTTATTAAGAAGATAGTGAACTGGCAGAACCATTTGAGTCTCAGACACAACACTTACTGGAATTTCTTTATATTTTGACCTCAAGTCCCACCACGGTCAAGCTTGCTTTTCTATCCTTTTGGGGTTGATAAAATGAAGTACCAGTTACATACTGGTATCAATATTATCAACTAGTCTTCTCTTTCTAAAACTGCTAGCCTTGTGACAATATTTGAAACCATTAGCATTATTAAGAAGTTTATTAACTTTGAGATAATAAAATTAACACCAATCAGAAACTGGGGTCAGCTTAATTGATTGTGACCCTTTCCCAAAAGTTCATGTGGGTGAGAGTCTTCTAAAGTAAAATCAAAAACATTATTTGAATAATGAGAAAGTTGTGGGCTGAAATACTTGGTTGAGAACCCAAGTATTGGTCTGAAGCAGTTGTGTGTGTGTGTGTGTGAGGGAGAGAGAGAGAATATGAACCGAAGACCCTTTCTTTCCATTGTCTGTCCAATTACACATTCAATACAACCAAAGTCGATTATGTATTTGTGTTGAAGTGTGTGATGTCTTTATTTCTAAATTGATTGGAAGCATGAAAGAAATGTTGGTAAAACCCAAACAAATGCGTTTTGGCTTCATTCCATTTCTCAGTCAACAGGAGAATGAGCAAAGATATGGGATATTGGAGAGAGATAGGATGTGAGGGGTAAGAGAAAGAGAGACAGACAGACAGAGAGATAGGTATATGTGCATATATATATATATATATATATA
>NC_069007.1:11809691-11812222 GCF_001194135.2 Octopus bimaculoides
AGAGAGAGAGAGAGAGAGGTGGGGTGACAGAGATAAATGGAAATAGGAGATGAAGAGAAAAGCCCATAAAATAGGTGTAAGAAGTAACAGAGAAATGTGTGTGTGTGTGTGTATATATATATGTATATATATATATATATATATATATATAGAGAGAGAGAGAGAGAGAGAGAGAGAGAGAGAGAGAGAGAAAGAGGGGGGGAAATGAAAGGATACAGAGGAAGATGAAGAAGATGGAAGCCTATAAAATAACAATCGATCAAATTATTCGGAATGCCATTCCACATAATTACCCAACATTTCATAAAGTTAACTTGCTGAAAATTATTTGGGATGTTAACCCCCAAATTATTATTATTATTATCATTATTATAATTCAGTCTCAATATGTTTTTCATTTTAACAGATGTATCAATCAATATGATAGACAGCCATGAAATGTTCTCCCACCACCACCACCACTACCACCACTACCACCATCCGTTACCATCATATTGAATTGTTAAATGATCCTTGCTCAACTTCGTAGATTTTTATGCAAATAGCCTGAATTTTTTGCTGTGACTCCTTAGAAAATGAAGCTGAGCAAGTAAGGAATTGTTGGGTTCTCCTCAGTTCCAAGTAAGAAGCCATAAGTTGTCGGAAGACCAATTCCTGCTCAGAGGAATGCACTGAGTGCACTTTCTCGTGACACAAGCATGAGAAGGGGTGCCATGTCCTGGAGGTTTGTCAGGAAAAATACTTGGACCGGTTTAGAAAATACGGAAATGTTAAATCTTTTATCTTTTACTTGTTTCAGTCATTTGACTGCAGCCATGCTGGAGCATTGCCTTGGAGAATTTTTAGCTGAATGAATCGAACCACTTAGTTATGGGGATGAAAATACACCAACACCAGTTGTCAAGTGGTGGTGCGGGACAAACATACATAAAGACACACAAACCTATATATATCATCATCATCATCATCATCGTTTAATGTCCGCTTTCCATGCTAGCATGGGTTGGACAATTTGACTGAGGACTGGTGAAACCAGATGGCTACACCAGGCTCCAATCTGATTTGGCAGAGTTTCTACAGCTGGATGCCCTTCCTAACGCCAACCACTCCGAGAGTGTAGTGGGTGCCTTTACATGCCACCAGCACAAGGGCCAGTCAGGCGGTACTGGCAACAGTCATGCTCAAATGGTATTTTTACATGTCACCTGCACATGAGCCACTCCAGCAGCACTGGCAACACCCTCGCTTGAATGCTATTTTTCACATACCATCGGCACAAGTGCCAGTAAGTGCTTGTAACGATCACGCTCAAATGGTGATTTTCACGTGCCACTGGCACGGGGGCCAGTCAGCAGCCCTGGCAACGATCATGCTTGGATGGTGCTCTCAGTGCTCCATTAGCACAGATGCCAGTCATGCAGTGCTGTCGTTGAATTTGATTTTGATTTCACTTGCCACAACAGGTCTTCGCAAGCATAGTTTAGTTTCCAATGAGTGACAATGGATTTTCTGGCAAAGGGCACTACAATTAACGGGGGAATATTATGCTTCACTGCTGCAGAAATTAAAAGGACACCATCAAAGCAGAGAGGTGTGGCATGCTGACCACAGGAGCCTGCCTCCTCGAGGACAGTGCCCCAGTTCACAAAGCATATATTACCCAGAGGAAAGCAGACTCCTGCAGTTAGGAAATCCTTCCTCATCCCCTTTACTCTCCTCAACTTGCACCATCTGACTTCCATCACTTTCCAACCATGAATTCTGTTTTTGAAGAAGTACTTTGCGGATGATGATGAACTTATTTCCGAGGTAAAGTCTTGGCTCAAGACGCAACCTACTGACTTCTACAGACGAAGTCTTCACAACTGCATAAAGCAATGGGAGAAGTGTATCACCATTGGTGGGGGTTATGTAGAGAAGGACTAATGATTATGCCAAGTTTCATTTATCCCAGTCCTTGGGAAGTGGGTCTGGGGAAATCTTTAATGAACACCCTTTGTACAAGCATAAGTATATACATACATAAGTATATGATACAGACAGGCAATTAGACAATAAATGCATGTGTATGAGTTTGTGTATGTCATATTAAACAGGTGTTTGTCTCAACAGACATGTATGTATGTGTGATAGTCTGTGTACGATTTGGTTCAATCCTGCTCCTCAGCAGAGATGGAGGTGGAGGAATTGGTGATAATACCGACAGCGGTAGTGTTGTTGGTATTGGTGGTTCTAATCTTGATAATGGTGGTGGTGTCAATGCTGTCAGACCGGGCAGCTGTAAATTCCATAAATCAGTTTTGATTGTCAAATACTAGACACATGGAGAAACTTCTTTACATTTAATAACATATGATGGTTTTAGAAAGAGCAAAGTCTGGTACCACCACCACCACAACCATAACTGCCACTACTACCACTACCACCACCACCACTGCCACCACCACCACTGCCACCACCACCACTGCCACCACCACCACCACGACTGCCATCATTTCGGCCACCACTACTACCATCATCACCACCACCAC
>NC_069007.1:11812987-11814393 GCF_001194135.2 Octopus bimaculoides
ATATATATATATATATATATATATACACACACACAGACACACTCACATAAAATCATTCGTAGTCTTCCAGTGCTCCCCCCCCCCACTTCTCCCCACATCAGTCAATACATCTGATGTGGCTGCCTCTTCCCCCTGCAACCAATAAAAATAGAACACTGTTGATAAATTCTTCTCCCACAGCTTCGCATTTGGTCAATATATTGCCTATTGCACTTTAGCTGACCACTGCACTTTAAGTGGCTTCTGTACTTTTTAGCTAACCAATGTACTTTAACTGATCGTTGTAATTTAACTCAGCATTGTGTTTTAATTGACCACTACTTTAACTGACCACTGTACTTCAACTGATCAGTGTTAGAAATATTGACTTCAAATTTTAGCACAAGACCAGCAGTTTCAAGGGAGGAGCTGAGTCAATTCCTTTGACCCCAGTGTCCAACTGGTACTTATTTTATCTATCCTGAAAGAATGAGAGGCATAGTTGACCTCAGCCGAATTTGAACTCAGAACGTAGAGATGGATGAAATTTATCTGGTGTGCTAACTTTTCTTATTTCTTTACTGCCCACAAGGGGCTACACATAGAGGGGACAAACAAGGACAGACAAACAGATTAAGTTGATGATATCGACCCCAGTGCGTAACTAGCACTTACTTAATCGACCCCGAAAGGATGAAAGGCAAAGTTGACCTCGACGGAATTTGAACTCAGAATGTAGTGGCAGACGAAATACCGCTAAGCATTTCGCCCGGCGTGCTAACTTTTCTGCCAGATCAAAGCCTTAATACTTGAAATATATTAAAGTGCTTTCATTTGCACAACACAGCCAGCCAATTTCCTTGGCAGGTTCTTTGTAGTCTTGGATCACTTCTTCCCCACAGTGAGATAGTGTGAGCAGAGTTTGGCAATGAACACATTAATATCACATCTTCAAAGACTAATAACATAACACAATAAACCATACTTATAGTTTATTAACCCTTTAGCATTTAAACTGACCATATTCAGCCAAAATATTCTGCCTCTCTTATGTTCAAACTAGTCAGATCCCACATCTCACACCTACCCTACAATGTCATTCTAAAAATGAACAATCAGGCACAGGCATGGCTGTGTGGTAAGAAGTTTGCTTCCCAACCACTTTTTTCTGGGTTCAGTCCTTCTGCATTGCACCTTGGGTGATATATTTGTATCATTTGTATACACACACATATCTACATATATATGTATGTATATATATTTGTTTGTGCCATTGTATATATATATATATATATGTAATTTCAATATGAAGCAAATAATTCACGAGAAAAAAATCATTTGCGAAGTTATCATTGACTCTATTATTATATAGTGTAACAATTTAAAAATGATAATAACAGAATAAATAATATAGACGATTGCAGGCC
>NC_069007.1:11814403-11817580 GCF_001194135.2 Octopus bimaculoides
TATATATATATATATATATATATATATATATATATATTTGTTTGTGTCATTCTAAAAATAAGCAATCAGGTACAAGTGTGAATGTGCAGTGAGAAGCTTCCTTCCCAACCACATGTCTCTAGGTTCAGTATCATTGTGTTGCACCTTGGACAAGTGTCTTCTACTATAGCCTTTGGCCGACCAATGCTTTATGAGTGGATTTTGTTGACAGAAACTGAAAGAAACCCATCATATTCATATATATATGTATATATCTGTTTGTTTGTCTGTGTTTGTCCCCCATAACTGCTTGACAACCAGTGTGATCTGTTTATGTCCCCGTAACTTAGCAATTCAGCAAAGAGAATATAAAATAAGCGCTAGTCTTAAAAAATAAATCTTGGTGTCAATTCGTTCAACTAAAAAAAAAAATCTTTCAAGGCAGTTCTCCAGCATGGCCACAGTCATGAGAAAATGCAGGATTAATTCAAAACGGTGTGAATAAGTCTTTCATTTGACAGAATAATCAGAGAGAAGTGGGTTCAGTTGTCGGTTTTTTTCAGTTTGTAGAGGGAAAACTAAGACCCTGCACTGCCCAGACATCAAAGAACTTGAATGATTTCACCAGCAGAAGATTTGATGAGATCAGGTAGAACTGGCATGTTTTGTATTTGTGTGTGCATTGGTCACTCGGTCATGTCTGTTTATGTTCTGCGACTGCTACTGTGATAGGTCGGTCATGCTGAATATGTGGTTCTATATATTGTTTACATTTGACAGATATTTGTCCTCATCTTGTTTGTTGTTAACACAACGTTTTGGCTGATATACCCTCCAGCCTTCATCAGGTGGCTTGGGGAAATTTTGAACCTGGGTTCTCATTTCTAAGGTATTTTTCATCGTCGTCGTCGCCGTCGGTGGTGGTGGTGGTGGTGGTGGTGTTGCACCCATGGGCATATGATGTAGTGGTTAAGGGCTCAGGCTACTAGCCCCAAGATTCCGAGTTCGATTCCAGGTAGTGGCCTGAATAATAATAATAATAATAATAACATTGTAAACACACATGCGCTCTTTCTCTCTCTCTCTCTTGCACGCACACACATGTGCTCTCTCTTACATGCAAACACGTGCTCTCTCTCTCTCTCTCGCATGCTAATCGTGCTCTCTTTCTCTCTCTCTCACACACACACACCTCTCTTTCTCTCTCTCACACACACACACACACACACTCTCTCCCTCTCTCTCTCCATCTCTCTCTCCCTCCCCCATAACAAAGCTTCAGGTCGTGTTCTGGTATCAGAAAACTCTATTATTTGTGATGGCAGGGTGGACGGATGACAGCAAAATTGGTAAAGCGCCAAACAAATTGCTATGTTTTTTATTTAATTAGAAATCCTCACTTTTCTCAACAATTCCTTGTGAATATGACTGTTGTTGTTGTTGTTGATAAGATTGTTTTTGTCCTTGTTGTTGTCATTGTCCTGTTATGTCTACTGCTTTCCCCTTCTTGTTATCGTTGTTGTTTCCCTGTTTCCAAGATAACCTCGCATTTAACCCTCCACAAGATCTGGTTCTGACAATATTGGTTCTCTCCCTCCCCTGCCACCCATCCCTCCCACACCCTCCACCTCTCCATTAATGGTCAATACAATGAGAATTGACCGAAATGCTGGGGTGTCTATGTCTCTCTTTCTCTCTCTCTCTTCCCTCTCTCTTTCTCACCCTCTCTTCTCTGTCTCTCTCTATCACTTCTTTCTCTCTCTCTTCTCTGTCTATCTCTTCCTTGTCCCTCTCTCTCTTTCTCCTCTATCTCTCTTTTCTCCATCTCTCTCTCACCCTTCATCTCCTCTCTGTTGGCCTCCCTTTCTCCTTCTCCGTCACCTCTCTCTCTCTGTCACTCTCACCCTCTCTCACTCTCCTATCATCCTCTTTCTGCTGCTCTCTCTCGTTCTTCCTTTCACTCTCACCCTCTCTCTGACCCCTTTCCCTCTCTGTCTCTCTCACCTCTCAACCTGATTCTCTCTCTCACCACCATTGCAACCACGCTTCAGTTTGTAAAGTAACTCCATCAATTCCACATTTCTTTTTATTTGCTCTCCTTCTATCCCTTATGTCCTTACACACACACACACACACACACATTTACATGCAGTGTTCAAATCTGGTGGATTGTCCTGGATCACAGTGTCCCTTGACTCAGACAGCATCGATTGCAGACACACCTTGGAGACCGTGTACTCCTCCACTAGTGACGTCAGGGGCAACTGGAACATACCCTGGTTGCCATAATGGGCAACAGATGAAAGGCAATTCGAAAGGCCAAGCCACTTCCTTACCATCTTATTGATCTTCCATTCAATTGTCTCAATCCTCATTAGAGAAACTTCACATACAGTTATGGGCCACAGCAGTCTTGGGAGCAACACAAACTGCATGCACCACACCTTGTACTTCCCTGGCAAACTTGCTTGATCAGTGCTCTTCAGCCCTTTCTCTGCCTGCTTCTGCAGTTCAACACCATGATGTCTATCTGTGAGGGGAAAACTGTACCATCTTCCCAGACTTTTGACACATTGCACACGAACAGTTGGTATTTGCTCTCCACCGATGCTGAAAACCAAATTTACGAGCAATCCACCCTTCAGTGGAAGAGATCTGCTCTTCTTCAGCTTCAAGGGTATCCAACTCCAGCTGATCAGTTCAGACAATCTATGCAACACGTCTCTGGCAACGTTGATATTCTCCTGCACAATGGTGAGATCATCCACATGAACGCCCTCAGTTTTACTTCTCCTTGGTTGATCCTGTGCTCAGGCTTTAAGCCCCTCAGTATGATCTCCATGACCATCACAAAAAGGATTGGGGAGATGGCACAACCCATTGCAATCCCCTTTTGTAGATCAATGTATTCAGTAGTGTACTTTGCAGTAGAGAACCAAAACACGAACTGGTCAAAGTATATATGTGTGTATGTGTGTGTGTGTGTGTATGTATATATATATATATATATATATATATATATATATATATATATATATATATGTATGTATGTATGTATAAATATATGTGTGTGTGTGTATACGTACACACATGCACATACATATGTATACAAACATACATATATATAAATATAGACATATATACACACACACACACACACACACACACATATATATATATATATACATACACATACAT
>NC_069007.1:11817590-11818363 GCF_001194135.2 Octopus bimaculoides
ATATATATATATATATATATATATATATATATATATATAATGTATATATGTACATATATATACACACACACACAGAGTCAATCTTTCTCCATTCGACAACCACAGTGATTAAAACTCTCATACAATTCATTGAACATTTACAATTACCTGAAACCATATAAATTACAAGACAACAATGTGTATCATCTGAAATAAAATGATATTGTAGCTGGGTTAGACCAAGACCAATATGGATTGATTGTATAACAACACTGACCTCCCTCCCCACCTCCCCTCCACTACATTATATTTACTCATGAACCCCCAAACCACCCAAACTGTATTGATACGAATTGGTTTGACAAGCATTTGATCTATCCCTCGTAGCAGTCTTTCTTGTAGATGAGGTGGGGGTGGTGTTTCTTATAGATGAGGTGGAGGTAGCGTTTCTCATAGACAAGACTGGGGTGGCATCTCTGATAGACGAGTTCGGGGTGGCGTTTCGCTTAGACAAGTTGGAGGTGGTGCTTCTCATAGACAAGGTGGATGTGGTGCTTCTCATAGACAAGGTGGTGGTGGTGGTGTTTCTCATAGACACGGTGGGGGTGGTGTTTCTCATAGATGAGGTGGGGGAGTGGCTGTGAGATTGAAAAAGCGGAAGGCAGACAAATTGTGATGTTTGATAAAAATTAAAATGGTGTTCAAACTTTTCTAAACTTGTCCAACATTTTGGTAAAGAAAGCAGAATAAGACAGACGGAAATTTTGTTTTCTCTATAATAAAGGGGAGTGTTG
>NC_069007.1:11819099-11821432 GCF_001194135.2 Octopus bimaculoides
GATGATGATGGCGGGGGTGGTGGTGGTGAAGATGGTGATGAGGATGATTACGATGGTGGTGTGGTGGTGGTGGTGGTGGTGGTGGTGGTGATGATGACGATGGTGGTGTGGTGGAGGTGATGATGATGATGATGCTGATGATGGTGATGCCAATGGTGGTGGTGGTGGTAATGATGATTGATGATGATGACAATGGTAGTGTGGTGGTGGTAGTGGTGATGATGATGGTGATGATGATTTCTAATACACTTTCTATTTTCTTGGTCCATTGCATCAAATTATTATTTGAAATCAGAAAAATATTATGCATTTATCCTAAAAGATATTTTATTTTGTCTATGCAATTAACCGATCGTTTTTATGTAGATTTGATACTGAATGCTTTAGTGCTTTAAAACATTATGCAATTAATCAAATTATGCAATTATCCAGTGTGTAATTACAAAGAATCATCACTTTTCAATTATTTGCATTTAAGTGCATTTTAGCTATTTGCATTTGTGTGCATTAGAAACCTTGCATTGAAGACTGCCAAAAATGTGTAGCAAACAGCTTTGCATAACGTATATATATATACATTACAAGCACGTGCTGTGAGTAATTGCTTAGGGTAGGCAGTTGGTAACGATTATGTAGTAAAACACACAAAAAAAATAAGCAAAACACAGGCATGCAACTGAGTTGGAGGCTGATTTACTTTTGCCTTTATAGCACGTATAGAAAACGTTGTTGTAGGAATGTACACAGCATGTGTACTGCAGTAGTACAAGCATAGCTTAAATACTGCGATTGAAAAGCAGGGGTGAATTATGCCTAACTAATCTACAAAGAAATTTTAATATTTTGCATTTTATGCATCGTAATGAGAGTAACCTTCATAATTTTGTTGGATTAAGTGCATATTTTGCCATAAAAGGAAGATGTTACTATTGACCTATTTTATTCAGGGTAGGCACATCTCTGATACATCATCATTATCATCCTCATCATCATCAGCATCATCATTCAGCATCCAGTTTCCATGCCAGCATGGGTTACACGGTTTGACTGAAACTTGTAAGCATTATGGCTGCATCAGGTTCCAGTCCGATTTGATATGGTTTCTATGGCTGACTGCCCTTCCTAATGCCTACCACTCTAAGAGTGTAACAGGTGCTCTTTACATGCCACCAAAGGTCTCAATCATTCATCATTGCCTCCATGAGGCCCAACATTCGAAAGGTGCTTTTTACGTGCCACTGGCATGGGTGCTAGTTATATGACATACGCATCAGCCACGACTACAATCCCACCTGGCTTCACAGGTCTTCTGAAGCAGATTTATATTAATACACACAAGCGCATACACAAACACACACACACACCTATATACACGCAGGCACATACATGCCCACTCATGCACACGCACTCACGCACACAAACACATATACACACATACACACTCACACTCATACACACACACACTCAGAGCATTCACCTCCTCTACTAACTTGGTCACTTAAATAACAGAAGCTATCTACTACCTCTAGCTTGCCCTCCTGGCAGTTGATGGAGTCTATTTTTCTCTACATTTTCATGTTTATTGTACCTGTGCATCTTCCACACACAAAAGTTATTTTTCCTGTTAACCTTCCTCTGACATTGCTGCACATCTTATCTCCATAGCTTACAGTGAGTACATCTTACGTAGTTTCTACCTGCACCTTTTCTACTGATCGAGCAGGGCCATCTACCTGAAGGGATTTGTGAATTGTCCGACTTCCTACTTACTAAGACTTTGGTTTTTGCTAGGCTAACTCTAAGGCCCTTCAATTCTAGACCTCGCTTCCATACCTGGAACTTCTCTAATTCTGGTAGTGATTCAGCTATAAGAACAAGGTCATTAGCATAGAGCTCCTAGGGGCAGCCTGTCTTAAATTCCTCTGTTATTGCCTAGAGGGTTATGATGAACAAGAAGGGGCTTAGGACCAATCCTTGGCAAACTCCCGCTTGTATCCTGAATTCTTCCCTGTACTTGTTGCCAACCCCCACCTTACTGACAGCATTGCTGTACATTGCTTCTACAGCTCCCCCCAACCACTTGTCTATCCCTAATTTCTGCATTGACCACCAGATAAGGGATTGGGGTACTCTGTCAAAGACTTTCTCCAAGTCAACAAAAGTCAAGTACAGAGGTTTATCTTTGGCTAAGTATTTCTCCTGCAGCTGCCTTACCAGAAATATAGCATCAGTAGTGCTTCTCCCCTGGCACAAAACCAAACTGCATCTCATCTAGACTTAGGTGCTTCTCCCTGGCACAAACCCAAACAAAGATATATATATATATATATATA
>NC_069007.1:11822364-11825881 GCF_001194135.2 Octopus bimaculoides
ATATATATATATAGGTGCAGGAGTGGCTCTGTGGTAAGTAGCTTGCTTACCAACCACATGGTTCTGGGTTCAGTCCCACTGCATGGCACCTTGGGCAAGTGTCTTCTACTATATCCTTGGGCTGACCAAAGCTTTGTGAGTGGATTTGGTAGACGGAAACTGAAAGAAGCCTGTCGTGTATATATATATATGTTTGTGTGTGTGTATCTGTGTTTGTCTCCCTACCACCATCTCTTGGCAACTGATATTGGTGTGTTTATGTTCCCGTAACTTAGCGGTTCAGCAAAAGAGACCAACAGAATAAGTACTAGGCTTGCAAAGAACAAGTCCTGGGGTCGATTTGTTTGACTGAAGGTGGTGCTCCAGCATGGCCACAGTCAAATGAGTGTAACAAGTAAAAGAATAAAAGAATGTAGGTTGATAAAGTTATAGAAATGTGGTTAAAGAAAGGCTTATAAACAGTAATATTCAAACAATCATGAATATTAATATTAATTCATTTATATATATTAATATTCAAACATTTAAATATATTAATATTAAAACATTTGCCTATATTACTATTGAAACATTAAACTCAATTCTTGTGAGGTTTTGGCAAGTTATTTTTACAGAAATGATACAGAGTAAAATAATGGCATCGCTTCCTTTCTCTCTGTTCTCTCATTGTTCTTTTCTTTTCACAAGAATTCTACAGAACAGCAGTTCTAACTATCTTCTAATCTGGTTCTACATTTCTCAGATTGGTGTTCTACAAATGCCATGCTCCATGTTTTGCAAACAAAGCAGAAAAGTGGAAAAATGCAGATCATTTTATACATGCAGTAATTTCTTATTCACATGTTCTCATATTACCTCATCCAAAAAGGGACCCCCCCCTTTTTTTTTTTAGATATTTGCATGGACTACTGTCACTCCATGTGGAATTTTCATGGAAATTAATGAAAAGAGACATTTGTGTAGACTAGTGCCCTCTATGTTTAAATTACTAAAGAAGTTGAGGACTTCTAGAATGAAATTATATTGGACCTTGCTACATCATCAGCCATCTTCTTCTATTCACTGATAACACAATGTCCTCCTACACATAGACATTTGTGTGGACTAGTGCCATCTGTGTTTAAATTACTTAAGAAGCTGAGGACTTCTAGAATGAAATTATATTGGACCTTGCTACATCGTCAGCCATCTTTTTCTATTCAATGATCACACAATATCTGGTTCATATTTTAGTGCTGCAAATATTTCGCTTGCGAAGACCTGTTGAGGCAAGTGAAATCGAAACCGAACTAAATTCAACGACTGGCACCCATGCCAACGTCGTCTCCTTCATTGGACACGAAACTCAGCTTGCGAAGACTTATTGGGGCAAGTGAAAGCGAAATCAGGATGGCACCTGTGCCCAGCGTCGCCTTTCTAGCACTTGTGCCCGTGGCATGTGTAATGGACTTTCGAGCGAGATCGTTGCCAGTGCCCCTGGACTGGCTCTTGTGTGGGTGGCA
This sequence comes from Octopus bimaculoides, assembly GCF_001194135.2. NCBI lineage: Eukaryota > Metazoa > Mollusca > Cephalopoda > Octopoda > Octopodidae > Octopus > Octopus bimaculoides. The sequence goes on from NC_069007.1 coordinate 11,823,867, forward strand.
CATAAAATACACCATTTGAGCGTGGCCGTTGCCAGTACCGCCTGACTGGCCTTCTTGCAGGTGGCACATAAAAGCACCCACTACACTCTCAGAGTGGTCGGCATTAGGAAGGGCATCCAGCTGTAGAAACTCTGCCAAATCAGATTGGAGCCTGGTGTAGCCATCTGGTTTCACCAGTCCTCAGTCAAATCGTCCAACCTATGCTAGCATGGAAAGCGGATGTTAAACGATGATGATGATAAATCACATTACCATTTAAACACCCAACACTGCTCCATAAACCCCCGTTGACAGTTCCCTGTCTCATCTGAACTCAGTGTTCCCAAGGGATAGGACACTACCAGCCCAGTTAAGAGGACCTGATATTAAAGTTTCCTGTTGAGGGAATGTGACCCTGATTTCAAACATATTAGGGAGTTAACAACAAGGAACTTTGTCATTATAAACTTCCATATGGGACCTACATAAGCCCCTTTTCTAGTTAGTGTGACCCTTTTTGAAGTTCGTTAAATTTTTCTTGCATATTTTACTACAATGACTCACCTAAATGACGACCTGATGTACTTGAAACAGCAGTAAAGTCCCCAATTCCATCATTAGACAAGGAAGGACTACGTTTGATAATGTAGTCTTATTGATGCTAACTGGATGATGATGACAAGATGGATGATTATGGCTGGAAAGTCTTTGATAATAGAGCTTAGTCTATCAATACAGTTAGACATGGTTTCAGGTTCAATTCCAGTCTGTACCATTTTGGGCCAGTGTTTTCTTTGTCTTCTACCTCAGATCACCCTTGGGAGTAACATTTGGTTGATGAAAACTTGGATAGGTATACTTATGTCAGAGGCAAGAATTTATGTTGTTGGGTCGTTTACTGAATCTGGGGCCCACTGTAAGAACACCACTACCATTGCATCCACTATTACCACTTGTTCTTTGGGTGGGTCTTCAATGTTGTCCACTCTGTGCAATTATTCACTCCCACCAGAGGGTCTGAAGTGGATCAGGAACACTGATCACCCATCCTCTGATTAAACCATTACAAAACAAAGAGGGGAGAAAATAACCGTTATCACTTTATCTTATAATTAGGGTTTGATGGAGGTTGGGGAGGGCATTACCCTTGACCGTTTGTGGAACCTAACAAAGCGATGAGAGAAAGTTGGTCAAAATAGAAAGATGTTACCTAAAACACTCAAGTACCAGGTAGTGGTGTTAAAGGAGATGATGGATTAAGACTATAATCCAGGTAATCCATGGTAGGATTTGAACTTAGAATGTAATGAGAAGTCACAAGTTATGCAAAACATCTCCGCTGATGCTCTAAAGTTGACCTTGGGTTAAATAATAGCAATATTTGACTTGAACTGAACAGCTACATGAAAGAGCAACCGCTGCTGCTGCTGCAACTGCTGATGCCAGTGCAGCTGTAGGCACTGAGGTCGCAGAAGCTAGTTAAGCAAAAAACGACTTAAAAGCTCTCTGCTACCCACTTCAGTTTTTGTTGCTTCTACAATATTTAGTAATAAAAGACTAATTAGTCAGCTTAATATCCTAGAATTAATGTCAGTGTTTGTTGTCTCTTTGTCATTTCCTGCATTGTCATATGATGTTTGTTACAATTGCAGCAAGAGGTTAATGAGTGCAATGGCTTAATGCCATGTGGTGCAACACACTTAATAATTCAGAGTCTGTTAGCTCAAGAGAACATCATCTAATAATGGATTTCCACCAGTACATTTGTGTAACAGAGATGCTTACATAGAAACATGATGTAAATATACACACACACATACACATTATATATATGTATGCATATACATATATATATATATATATATATATATGTCATGTATACATGCATATATATATATATATATATATATATATATAGTTATGTACATGTGTTTGTATGTATAATATATTATATATATGTATATGGAAGAGTGTGTGTGTATGAAAGCAGGTTGGTGCTTGCAGTTTTGTATGTATGTATATACACGGGTATATCT
>NC_069007.1:11826599-11828338 GCF_001194135.2 Octopus bimaculoides
AGTACTAAGCTTTCAAAGAATAAGTCCTGGGTTGATTTGTTCAACTAAAGGTGGTACTCCAGCATGGCCACAGTGAAATAACTGATACAAGTAAAAGAATAAAGGAATATCTGCCTATAGTCCCTTGCTTTTAAGTTTTCTATATAGGTTTACTCCCTGAACATTTTTAAATGCTTAAAAAAATCAACGTACAAGGTGAAGGGTAAAGTACCCCTTCAGTAATAACTGACCATGAGATTGCACCTAGAAAGTTCCCCTCCGAGGCACAAGTCCAGGCAAGGTTTTTTATGGAAGACCAGCAGTCACCCATGCATAGCAGCCTCCCCTCTCTTCACCACCAATGTTATTGAAGAGAAAGGCAAAGGGACCGGTACAGCGTGGCACCAGTGATGTTGCAATTCATTTCTACCACTGAGTGAACTGTAGCAATGTGGAATAAAGTGTTTTGCTCAAGAACCCAACACAGTCTGGTCTGGGAATTGAACTCACTACCTCATGATTGTGAGCCCGACGTTCTAGCCACTGATCCATGTATCTTAGCGCTTGTTATGATAGTGGGCATGTTTTTCTGCAGAGCCAGTCTCACTCTCTTTTCCTGGTCTGGTGAGTCATTAGGATGTAGGATTTTTAATGGAGCAATCTTTGCTTAGATGAACGGCAACAGAACTGAAGTTCTGGCTTCGTTGAGGTGTCTCTGAGTGACATGTTAATTAACCCATAGGCAGAACCCTGACAGGTGCTAGCTATGAGTTAGGATATACCTGGATACAAATAGACAGGTGCCATGAGTCGGGGTACACTGGGAAACAATGGTTCCACATTCCACAGAACGCTGAAACTCTTGCACTAGGGTTCAGACAAAATACGGGCACAGGAACGATACAAATGGCTGTGAGAAAACATGGCCCCATAATTGATTTAGAGCAAAATATCTTTAACAAAAGAAGATATTTTATCCTTTCTCCTTCATACTTTAAGTAGCAACATATGAAGCTGGAATAAGGAATATTGCCTGAAGAGCCATGCTCAAGTGAAACAAAATGTTTAGCAATATATATAACAGTGGAATATCCAGCCACTAATATATGTATGTGTTTATATGTATGTATGTATGTATGTATGTGTGTGTATATATACATATATATATATATATGTGTGTGTGTGTGTGTGTGTGTGTGTGTGTGTGTATGTATATATAGATAGATGCACACACACACATACACACATCTAATCTTCCTCTAACATGTCGGTCTTACCTTTACACTTTTGTTGGTCTTCAATTTACAGTTTGTCTAGAATTTTTATTTTTGCTCTTTGTTTTGTTTCCTTTTTTTGTTGTTTTTGCTTTTTATTTCATCTTTGTTCATCTAATCTCTTTATTTCATTGTCATCACCACCACCATCATCATCCTTTCTAAAATGTTCTTTATTGATGTAATTGGCAATGTTGTTCCAGTTCTCATTGTTATTATTATTATTACAATAAACGTAACGATTCTAGTTATCTATTACCATTGTTGTTGTTGTTGTTGTTGTATTATCATTTATAATTTTACTAATGCCGGCAGACTTCTTTCACAACACACTTAATAAAGTTGATTAATTTCACCAGCCATTATCGGATTTGCTTCCTCGCCTAGATTCCTGTCTTCTTTTATCTCATTACACTTGTTATACTTCATAACGTCTATAAACACACATGCGTATATGTATGTATGTATTTCTGTATGTGTATATAT
>NC_069007.1:11828751-11830352 GCF_001194135.2 Octopus bimaculoides
ATATATATATATATATATATATATATATATATATATATATATATAAAATAAAAGAAAAATGCATATATATATATATATATACATGCATGTGTGTGTAAATATATATTTACATATATGTGTGTGTGTGTGTGTGTGCATATAAGTATATATGTACATACACACACACACACACATATATATACACACAAAATATATAAGTATAAATATATGTGCATATGAGCATGTATTTGTGTGTGTGTGTGTGTCGTATATACATGCGTGTATATATATATATATATATGTATACACACACACACATACATGCTAATGTGTTTATGTGTATGTATCCGTGTGTGCGCATGTATGTGTGTGTATACAATCTATTGTAAGTCTGTTGCCATGAATAAGAGTTTCCTAGAATCTTATTTGATAAACTCTCGTTAAAACTCATTGTCTTAAGTAGCTGACAATGACAATAAATGTGCTTATAGTAGAAAGGATTATCATGGGAAGAATTATCTCCCTTTTGCCTGCTATTTCTAGCAGACTGAACAACCACTTAGAGACTGCTCCTTCAATGGTGGTGGTTGGCTATGATAGTAATCTTTTCTACTATAGGCACAAGGCCTGAAATTTTGGGGGAAGTGGGAAGAGGCTAGTCGATTAGATAGACCCCAGTACTCAACTGGCACTTGATTTATCAACCCCAAAAGGATGAAAGGCAAATTAGACCTCAGGGGCTATAATAATAATAATAATTATCTTTGATTGCTACAGTTGTTGTCTTTTCATTGGCATAGTGTAACTCGGATTATGTTGTACCTTGGTGTGTCATTCCCTTTCATTTAAGACAGCTGGGAGTTAAGAGAGACTTGGCTGCTACTTCTAGCATAGATAGACAATGTGTTAAGGCTCCCTTGCTGGCTTGTATGTAAATGTTGTTGGTGTTTAGTGCACCCCCTCCCCCTACCCCCACCTCTTTTACTCTCTGAGGGGGGACAGACCTATGTTCATCATTGCTGTTCTCAGTGTCGCAGTAACGTATGATGTTGTTCTGGATGTCTGCACTCTGCTTTCAAATCCCACGAAGGTCAACTTTGCTTTACAGCCTTTCAGGGTCAGTAAGTAAAGTACCTGTCATATACTGGGACCGTTAATCGTAATCAATTTCACACACACACTGTCTCTCTTTCTCACTAAATCTTTTCCCTCTCTTTCTTTCTATCCTTCACTGTCTCTCATTCACTCTCTCTATCTCTTTCTCTCTCTCTCTCTTTCTTACTCCCTCTTTCCCTCATTTTCTCTTTCTCTCTCTCCCTCTCTCTCTTGCTCACACTTTTCCTCTCACTATCTCTCACTCTCTTACTATCTCTTTCCCTCACTCTCTCTTTCTCACCCAGTGTTTTCCCTCTCTCTTTCTTTCTCTCTCTGCACATGTAGTGTCTGCGCCATAGCCACATGGTCTCCCTGCATGTCTTCTACAACAACCATGAAGTGATCTTTGCTTTGTCAGTGAAATTAGCAGAAAGAAAATTGTGTCTGTACATGCGTGCGTGTGTGTCTGTGCGTGTGTGTGTGTTTGTGTACATGCACATTGGCTCACATGCATGTGTAGAAGCATT
>NC_069007.1:11830452-11835998 GCF_001194135.2 Octopus bimaculoides
GATGATGATGATGATGATGATCATGATATAGATAGATAGATAAATATAGGTAGGTAGCTAGGTAGAGATAGATAGATTGATAGATTAATAGATAGATATAGATAGACATAGATAGATAAATAGAAAAATAGATAGATAGAGAGAGAGAGAGAGAGAGAGAGAGATTAATAAATAGATAGATATATAGATGGATAGATAGACAGATAGATGGATGGATGGATAGACAGACAGACAGGCACATATCATTGGAGCTGGTGACTTCTGTGATTATGTTTGAGCGGCACTCCCATGGATTCCATGGTATGCGTGGATGCTAAGGTTTTGGCTCTAGGAATTAGTAAAGAAAACTGCTGGAGTTCTATGATGGAAATGATCTGAATATCTGCATCACTATCTTCAGGAAACCAGCCAACCACCTGCTTTATCACCTATTAGTCTAGTGGCCAAATAAACCAGATTAATGACGTCCTCACCAGACAACGAGGTAGGTGCTTGCAAATACAAAGTATTTCCCAAGAGTGGAAAAACCAACAAAGGTTATTTGTCAGTGACTTCAAAATTAGAACTAGAAGGAAACATAACCTGGGAAAGGAGGTTATGGAAGTGCAAAGACCCAGCAAACTGACAGAAATTTAGTGACAGTCAATTGGAAGCTTCTAGTGAGTAGGAGGAGGCGGGGAAGACATAGCTTAGAGGACAATTGGAAGTTCTTGCAGGATAACCTACTGAGCACTACAGACCAGATCTGTAGCTGGTGCACAGTCCTGACCAGGTCATGATGGTTGACATAGGGGTGGAACAAGAAGGTGGACAGTACTATAAAATTAGAGACAGGCTTGGAAAGACTGGAAAAATGGTGGTAGCAGAGAATCATGTCAGATAGCCAGAAGGGAAGCTAGGCAACGAGTTTACATAGCAAAAGGGGAAGCAGGAAGTAAGAGATTTACCAAAGTTTTGGCAGCATGAGGTGTTCCAGATTGCAGAGCTGTGTATCAGAGAGAATAGAGATGTGGGTGAGACATCTGTGTGAATGGATAACAGTATGCTTGCATTTCGTGATGCAGAGAAGAAAGTTAATGATGATGATGGCGGTGGTGGCATCTGCTGTGGTGATGATGATGATGTGCTTGTGCTACATAAAAATCACTAAGTCCACTCTGCGGAGTGGTTGGTGTTAGGAAGGGCATCTAGCTGTAAAAATCCTGCCAAAACAGTCAGAAGCCTGGTGCAGGCTTCAGCTTGGCTGGCTCTTGTGGTATCATCCCACCCATGCTAGTATGGGTTCAGATTTGGTTGTATCACATAAGACTCGTTTGGATACAGACCTAGCCAGAAAGTCATTCAGACAAAGAAAACTCCTTTAAGGGCCCAGCTAAACCCTCTGTACATTAACCAAAACATTTACCTATTTCCCATTTGGTTCCCCAACACAAATTAAGGACCAATGTCTTTGATGTAAAAGCTAAACACTTACGCATTTACAGACAACTAAATGACCAGTTCCACACTTTAAACAATCAATAAGAAACTATGAATTAAGAAAATTATTTATTTTTAGGTTAAAAGTAGAAATTTTTCTCTCAAGAAATTCGGCAATCAAGAGACCTTGTACTTCACCAATTTACCAATATTTTATGTATTTTTTTTTGTTATTGTTTTATTTCATTTTTATTTTATTTAATTCATATTTTTCTTCTATTTTCAGGTAAGAATTTACAATATTTCACATTAAGCAAAACCAAAATTTTTGAATCTTGACATAATATTATTTGGTATACATTATTAATCAGGTAAGTTTTATTTATTTATTTATTCATTCTTTTATCTATTTATTTATTATTGTCGTTTCACTTCTCAGAGTTCTTGATTTCACTTGCTATGGCTAATTCTATAAGAGCAGACAACCTGTTGTCAAGGGCTTCACAAGGTTGCCTTCACCCACGACACTTTAAATCCAAGTGTTAATTTCAAAATTCTCACTGCCCCTAATAAAGCAATTTTCTGAGCATGTTCTACCCTCATGTTAATCCCAATTTCCTCCAGTCTCCCTACAACTACAGATATGACATTTACTTTCCTCTTTACCCTCTCTTGTGCAATTTCATCTTTTAGTGGCTTCTACCCCTCAACCTTTTCCAATTCTTTACCATCCACTCGTACATCCCCAGACCTATGACAATACCTATGATCTTGCTTTCCTTCCTCATTTTATCAACGACAACAACAACGTCAGGTCTCTGAGCATCAATCACTGAATCACACTGGATTGTAAAACCTTACAAGATCTTAGACTCATTATTCTCAGTGACACATTCTGGTTCATGCTCGTACCATTTCAATATCTTTTCAAACCCATATTCCTTTTGTATTCTTTTTGAACCAGTTTGTTACATTCACTCACAATATGTGGAACTGTTTCATTTCTTTATGCCGCACATTCTACAAAAGAGCAATTCACTTTTCTTATTTACCATCACAGATTGTATTCTGCATTAACAATACAGATTTTGCATCCTATGAGACCTCCAAGACCTCCATTATTATTATTATTATTATTATTATTATTATTATTATTATTATTTTCATATATACACAACAGATTAGACTGTTGAAAAAGAAAAAATCTAACATCAGGCTACAACCAGTAACTTTAGATGTCAAGAACCCTCCTCAGTATCCTTATTATTATAATTGTCTTTGCACAGCTTCTAACGCTGGAGATGTACTACAGTGTCAGCTGTTCACTACCATTGAACTAAGGTAACACCTCTTATTTTTCGAGCACCTTCCGGAGTATTCGAGCGGTTCCAAGAAGTGCTGTTTTCTGCAAGTGCTCCACCCTTATTGCAGCCCTTATTTGTTCCATGTACTTCTTGAGATTTTTACTCACTGTTCCCAGGGCTCCAGCAATTATTGGTACTACTGCTACTTTTTTCATCGACCACAACTGCTTAACTTCCCAAGCTAACCTGTCATACCTCTGACTTTTCTTTCTTCCTCATCACATACCTTGTTGTCAGCAGGGCATGGTATATCTATGATCCAGCATAGTTTGTTTTCTTTCTCAATTAAGACTATGTCCGGCTTCCTATTCTCTATCTCATGGTCGCACTGAATCATAAAATCCCATAGGATCTTTGCATTTCTATTTTCGTCAATGTCTTCAGGTTTGTGGCCAATTTTTTGCTCTGTCAAGTCCGCTTATGATTATTATTATTACTACTACTAATACTACTACTACTATTATTATTATTATTGAGAGAGAGAGCAGTGCATGCCATCAAAGTGACACCGGGGTAAAATATACAAAGTCCAGTATACCCATCATGACTATCCGTTTGATAAAGATACACCAGGCACATGCGTCACAACCTTATGTGCACAACATGGTGATCTCATTCCAAGATAAATAGCACATGACCTTGCAGGTGGGGCCCAGTTAGAATTTTCTTCAGGTCGAGTAACCCTTCTCACTCAAAAGGTCCCTTCATATATTTCCAAAGGTGAATTATCCAAACCCCAAAGAATTCCTCTCAACAAATGGCTATGATGCCCCCCCCCACTACTTCTGCTCGTAATCAGGGATACATATATCATCAGCCACTAAGGGACATACTCAACTGGCTATGGTCAAACAACTGACAAACAACACTAGGGTATTGAGCAGAATATTTGTTGTAGCCCATCTTTTATACCAAGACAAAACAAAGTACATGATAACACCTCCAATCAATGAAGATCATTATTATTATTATTATTGTTCAGTAGTTTTATTTTTATAACGTGCTTTCACTTCACTACCGAGCGCAGCTCTGTGTCCCTTGGGTATGTGCTGTGGTTTGCTGTGGTGCTCTTATGTTTACTGTATTGAAAGTATTTTGCGTAGGATGTGTGCAGTGCCCACTAGTGCAATTTTCTGTATGTTATATATATTTGTAAGTCCTGGTGTTTTTGTTATGTATTTGTCTGAATATTTTTTTATTATACCTAAGGCACCTACTATGATAGGAACTGTTTCTGTTTTTAGATTCCACATTCGAGTTACCTCTATTTCCAGGTCTTTGTATTTTGAAAGTTTTTCCATTTCTTTTAGAGAAACGTTGTCCTCTGCTGGTATTGATACATCAATTAGAAAGCATTTTTTTTCTTCATGATCTTTGACAACTATATCTGGTCTATTTGCCTTAATTTCTCTATCTGTGTGTATTGGCATATCCCAGAGTATGGTTGCTTTATTATTATTATTATTATTATTTGGCATTTCTTCCAGCTTTATATTCTGAGTTCAAATGTCACTGAGGTTGGCTTTGCCTTTGATCCCTTCAGGGTTGATAAAACAAGTACCAGATCTGCACTGAGATCAATGTAATTGACCTACCCACTCCCCAGACTTGCTGGCTTTGTGCCAAAATTTGAGAACAATTATTATTATTATTATTTGCAATAAATACTGTTTATATTTTAATCCCACCTCCATCAATATATAATTAAATCTTATTAATGTACCCTTCGGCCCTTTGTCCTCTTAGGCTTCTGTGTTGCTGCCCTCTAACCTTTACGTTAATATAGCTCTGGTCATGACATTCTGGCTTAATTTTATTGATAATGCCAAACTTTGTTTATCATCTTCAACTTTTATGTCAAACTTATTGATCACATATTGATCATGTATTACTCCAATTGATTGATTGACTTTTGTTTAGGCCAGGTCTCTCTTGATTGATCAAGTTTATGATGCAGCGGTTTTATTAGTGCTGTCTTGACATGATCATAGCCATTTAGTTGAGAGACAAGTAAAAGAACAAAAATTTATAAAATAAAGGTCTTTAAAAAATGATATTAATTATTTGACTTGAAGTGAGAAGGAAGAAGCAAGGCCATAACTGTTTCTAGAGACTCTGACCCTTATGGAAGGGGTTACAACCATAACTGTGTCCAAAGACTTAGACTTGAGACTGACCTGGCCCTAAATGTTTACAATCAAGTGGGCTCCACTAAGTGCATACCCAGGGGCCAAATAATAGGTCAGATCTGGTAGTCCTTAAATTTTGCTGCTCACTTCTACCTTTTTTCTGAATGGTATTTTACAAATGACCATTTGCATGTTTTTCACACAAAAACCAAAAGGACAGTCACTGATTTAAAATCATCCCATTTAACAAGTGTCCCTTTGCATATGCAATATTAAATACGTTAAATTTTATATGGAAACTATGGAAGAAAGTAAGGACTTATGTAATGAAATTATATTGGACCTTGCTACATCAGTCACCTTTTTCTATTCACTGATAACACAATGTCCTCCTACACATAGACATTTGTGTGGACTAGTGCCCTCTGTGTTTAGATTGCTAAATAAGCTGAGGACTTCTAGAATGTAATTATATTGGACTTTGCTACATCAGTCACCTTTTTCTGTTCACTGATAACACAATGTCCTCTTACACATAGACATTTGTGTGGACTAGTGCCCTCTGTGTTTAAATTGCTAAATAAGCTGAGGACTTCTAGAATGTAATTATATTGGACTTTGCTACATCAGTCAT
>NC_069007.1:11836554-11846449 GCF_001194135.2 Octopus bimaculoides
CTGTGTTTAGATTGCTAAATAAGCTGAGGACTTCTAGAATGTAATTATATTGGACTTTGCTACATCAGTCACCTTTTTCTGTTCACTGATAACACAATGTCCTCTTACACATAGACATTTGTGTGGACTAGTGCCCTCTGTGTTTAAATTGCTAAATAAGCTGAGGACTTCTAGAATGTAATTATATTGGACTTTGCTACATCAGTCATCTTTTTCTGTTCACTGATAACACAATGTCCTCTTACACATAGAGATTTGTGTGGACTAGAAGACTTCTAGAATGCAATTTTATTGGACCTTGCTACTTCATCTGTTAAGTTTCTACTCAGTGATAACACAATATCTGACTCATATTTTATTCCTTACAAAAACGTGTTTTAAGTATGAAAATGTGTTTAGAATACATTTTAACTGATTTCTGCATTATGAAAATATCCCACCTCCCCACATAAACATGCAGCTTCCCCTACCCACTCACCCACCCAACAAAATGATAAACAAGAGTTCTTCAAAAGACAAAGCTAATTTTAAAAGAAAGAAAATCAAAAATTTATAAAAATTTTCATTTATATTTTTAATTGTCATTAAAATTGGATAATTAAATTTCAAGTTAATTCTTCTATTCCACATTTTTTAATTAACATATTTTAAATTTTTTCACCACATATTTTTCAACCAAGTTTTGTGTCTCCTCACATATGATCCACATTTTTCTTAATCAATGGAATATCATCATTATTATGAGGGTGGCATTACTTTATCTTTGATGTTTTGATTGTTGATGTTCTTCTTATATATGTATATCTATCTGTCTATGTCTCTATCTATCTATCTATCTCTCTCTCTCTCTCTCTCTCTATATGTGTATATATATATATATATATATATATATATATATATATTTATTGTACATATATATATATATCTTATATATATATATATAAGAGACTTTGTGTGTGTGTGCGCGCATATGTTCCTTATGCATTCCAAAACCGAATTGCCGATTTTGACATATGGGGTATCAAAAGATTCAGTACTATTTCCGCTACCAAATAAACTATATTTTCAGTCACATATTTGCATTACAAAAATTTAACATTGTCATTTTTCTTTTAATCACCTGTCATAAGCATTTTATATCACCACCACAATGACAATGACGTTACATTTTCTATATGAGTGTGTTCGCATGTTCGTTACCTATGTTAGGCTGATGACTGACAAGTATATGCGTGTGACAGTGTATGTGTCTCTCAGTATACATACATTTTTGTAATGACCGACACAACATAGGGACAGAGATAGGCTTCAGGTGTGCGTTAATGTATGTGTGTGTCTTAGTTTATGTATGTAACTTTCTCCCATCCAACAGTGAAACATGCCGATATTGAAAGTTTAGTTGCGGCCTAGACTTTAAACGAACAACAGTATTGACTTTGAAGTACTACCAACATGAAGATTTAACACCACTCACAATACTTGCAAATATATCTGAAAAAACAATATTCTGGTTTTACGGAGATGTACTTGCATAGCAAGTGAACTGATCTGAGATCGTGTACTGGAACGAAAACAATTGCAGCGTGGAAGGTGTTTATAAGCCATTTAAAATAACACACAATATTCTGGTTATTATAACAAATTCGGAAAATTGGCAAAGTAGAAAGCCTTAATGGCTCTTTCAATATAATTACAGAAATGTTATTCCACTCCTTCAAACCAGTTTCGAGATAATGTTTTTTTTAACAGTCCCTGTATTCTTCATCATTGTATCAACATTGCACAACCTTTTTACTGCGTTAGTCACTATTTATTATACAGCCTATAATGTTACACAGTTAAAAAATATGTAGTAATGTCAAATTAATTTATATCTTGCTACATACATCCTTCAGCAAATATTTTAAATTAACATAACAACATCTTCCTTTCTATACACTTGATTCAGCGTTCATTTCAAAATTGTAAAATAAATTATTTTTGTATGAAAAATTGAATTATGCCTCTGGAATTTTCTTGGACTTTCAATCATGAATTTTATAACATTTAGTACATGTTCCAAATAAATGTTGACTTTCTGTACTTTATTACATTGGTAACGCATGGTAACTTTTGCTAAATTGGTGACTTACCATTTTTTTATAGCATAACTACGCTACAGAAAGTATGTTTTGCACCTATACTGACTACATTTCATTTCACTTGAACTTCGTATGTGTACATTTTTCCTGTTTTCAATATTATCAATTCTATGAGTGTGTTTCTGCGTTCCCTACATCTATAGTAAACTATAATAAAAAACATTTTATGCAATTTTAATGAGCCCACATCTAATGAAGTAGCCATCTTTATGGTTGGTGGTCCCCATGAAAATCATGATATTCTCATTTGTGTTCGAGATAACAACTTTAAACATGTTTCACAGACTCATCCCTCTTATCATACTCTCCAGTATACTCTTATTTTGTGGAATGGACAAGATGGGTATCATTTCAATATTCCACAGATTGAACCCGCAACAGGATTGCCAATTACAAAAAGGTGTTGTCAGATGACTTCTATTCTTACAAACTGATGTTAAGACCAGAACAATCAAATCAATTACACATGTCAAACAGACTTTGTTTTCATTTACATAATTTCTACATTATTTCAACAACCAGCTACAGTTATTTCATGGTAGTGGTGGCGGTGGTGGTTTCTTCAGGTTTATCATCATCATCATCATTTAACGTCCGCTTTCCATGCTAGCATAGGTTAGACGATTTGACTGAGGACTGACAAACCAAATGGCTACGCCAGGCTCCAATCTGATCTGGCAGAGTTTCTACAGCTGGATGCCCTTCCTCACGCCAACTACTCCGAGAGTGTAGTCGGTGCTTTTACATGCCACCGGCACGAGGGCCAGTCAGGCGGTACTGGCAACGGTCATGCTCAAATGGTGTATTTTACGTGCCACCTGCACAGGAGCCAGTCCAGCGGTACTGACAACGACCTCGCTCAAATATTTTTTCACGTGCCAGCAAGGCAATGCTGGTAACGATCACACTCAAATGGTGCTTTTTATGTGCCACTGGCATGGAAGCCAGACAGCTGCTCTGGCAATGATCACGCTCGGACAGTGCTGTTAGCGCTCCACTGGCACGGGTGCCAGTCATCGAATTTGGTTCTAGCCAATCATCAGAGATGAACTATGATCATCTGTTCTGCTACTTATAAACCAGCTAGATTGGGCCTGTTCTGTTTACCATATTATGACTCATAAACATTTTATTGGATAAACTAAGTACATGATAGATATAGATACAATCAATTGAAAGAACCGTTTTCAGGTTATACCCCGGATGGCCACACACTAATGACTAAAACTAATAATGAAATTAGTTAAACGTAAATTAGCAAAATATCGTCTATAAGTTAGTCTCACTAGAATTCAATCTTTTAACGGTAAAATATTGTAAACTATAATTTAAATTATATGTCACCCCTCAAACAATTTACTATGGTAATTTTACTAAAACTTCAATCAAGTTGGTTTTAGAATTCATATATTTTAAAAATTTATTTAAGTTTTTTTTTTATTAATTGCTGTTTACAAATTATTCAAAACAAAAAAACAAAAACTCACCAATTTCTTTCATCATTTTTAAAGTTTCTCCTTGTGAGATGAGATTTTATGTAAAATATTGCAAAGCCATAATTTTCAGCTCTTTTATCTTTAACTATTTTGTTTTAATTGTCATAAGTGCGGCCATCACTGTGTGGTAAGAAGCTTGCTTCACAACCACATGGTTCTGCATTCGGTCCCATTGTGTGGCACCTTGGACAAGTGTCTTCTACTGCAGTCTTGAGCCAACCAAAGCCTTATGAGTGGATTTGGTAGACGGAAACTGAAAGAAACTTGTCATATATATGTGTGTATATCTGTGTTTGTCCCCCTACCATTGCTTACCAACCGATATTCGTGTGTTTATGTCCCCCATAACTTAGCGGTTTGGCAAAAGAGACTGATAGAATATGTACCAGGCTTAAAAAATAAGTACTAGGGTTGATTCATTTGACTAAAAATTCAAGGTGGTGCATCATGTTTGAAAACAAAATTTTAATTTAAGGTAAACAAATATATTTATTAGAAAACCAATGTATCTTTATAGAATTTGGTTTATATATTTATCTAAATACATAGCAAAGGGCAATTCAATAAAACAGCCACCAGCCTCAGTTTCTGTCTCAACACAACATCTGTTTAAATGTGTTGATCAAGTGATCTTTATTCATGTTGGCCATAACGTCTCCAATAATAGACCTCAACTAGTCCTTGGTTTTGAAAGGCATGCTTGCTGATGTCCCCTTCCACAATGCCTTAAATGTAGTAGTCCAGGGGGTTTAAATCAGGAGAGCTAGGTCAAACGTTAGGGGTAACATGATCAGGAAAATTTTCAGCCATCCACTCTAGCATTGTGCAGACTGTGTGAGAGAAAGCAGAGTGTTACTGAAACATATTTGGGCTCTCTGAAAAAGCTTTATATCCAGGACTTGATAACTATCTCCATTGTTGTCTTGGAAGGATTCTGACCCCCACCTCAGGTGACTAAGAGGTGAAATGACGCATTGTTATAATACAAAGAACTGTGAGTGATTGGCAGTTCGTGTTGGTAGCAGTTCACTGTGAGCCTTTCATATAGAGCATTGAGTCTTGTATGACAGTAATAGTAATGTGTTGCGTATATACTTCCTTCCCCCCTGCTTTGTTATTATATATATCCAATACAAGAATAGAAAAATTGTCTTGATGTAAACAAATATTCTTTTCTACTCTAGGTGCAAGGCCCGAAATCTTTGGGGAGGGGGCCAGTCGATTAGATCAACCTGAATTTGCAACTGGTACTTAATTTATTGACCCCTAAAGGAAGAAAGGCAAAGTTGACCTCAACAGAATTCAAATTCAGAACGTAACCCTAACCCTAACCCTAACCCTAAAATACTGCTAAGCATGGCGTGCAAACATTTCTGCCAGCTTACCGCCTTGTAGGCTGGCATATTGACCCTAAGACCTTACTGGAAAATGTGAAGCAGTATGACATGGGCCTTATAAACCCTAAGATCATCACAGATAATGGGAACTTGGTGAGCATAGAAGTGCAGACTTCAGTGGGGCTGGTAAAGAACCATCTGCCATTCGGAGAACCAAAGTATATTGGGCTCTTCAGTTACAGTTTCCCCGGGTCTTATCAGATATGAACTGTCCTCTTCTTGTAACATAGAATTTGTGATTGACATCTTGGTGCACCACATGTCTAATCATTGACTCTACACATGGAGATGTGTAGCAATGGCCCTTATTGACTTCCTGGGGTTTTCCTTGATTATGTCCAAGACTTGCTGGTGAAAAGGCTTTTTTGACAGTCTGACCATCAGGAACATTTTATTCATTTGGCCACAGGAAACACATTCCTGCCAGTGACTAGGAACCCTTTGTTGATCTTAAACACAAAATCCCTGGCAACATTTAAGAAATGCAGCACAGAGTGATTGTGGTTGGTGTCCAAGGCAACAAAAATGGCATCCCTTCTCATCATCTGCATTAGATTCAAGCTTCCATGTTGGGGGCTGAAAAATGAGAGGATGTTTAGTTAAAGTTTGGGGCCCTAAATTTTGTTCAAATAGCTGATGTGCCATCTATATACAGGGTGGCGCAAAAGTTGGTTTAAAGTTATAATGTAGGCACTTTAAATTTCTTTTAAAACATTTTACTACATTTAAATTTCTATCGTACAATTAACTAAATTAGCACAGAATAATGGTTTGATATTTTTTTATAATTAAGATCTGAACTGTTTATTATATATGAATGCAAAAGAGATAGCTTAATAACTGTAAATCTACTTTTGGGCCACCCTGTATATGTGTGTGTCTATCTGTGTGTGTGTGTGTGTGTGTGTGCGTGCATGCATGTGTGTGGAAATATATGGTGAACCAAGCAGTTATGATAATTGTGTAGCTGAGCCAACCTGTTAATAAGCACTTTTAACCGTGATGAACTCCATTTAAATTCATTTGTACACCTACCTATGTGTGTGTGTGTCTGTATGCACATGGATGTATGTGTATGTATGTATGTATGTGTGTGTGTATGCACATGTGTGTATGTGAGTGAAAGTGTATGTGTGTGTATGCACATATGTGTGTGTGTATGCAGCTATGTGTGTGTATGCCTGTGCACATGTGTGTCTATGCACATGTGTGTATGCATGTTGTGTGTGAGTGTATATGCACATGTGTGTGTATGTGTGTTTGTGTTTGTATGCATGTTGTGTGTGTGCATGTATGTATGCACATATGTGTGTGTATACACATATATATATGTGTGTGATGTAAGTGAAGACAAGACAGATAAACAGTAGTCAGTACCAAAAAGAATATGTTATTTATGAATGTTAGTCTGACGATTGGAAATATGAAATTTTAATAACCAGGTGTGAGATGTCACCTGTTGCAATCACATATCCGGCAGGTTGGTGGGTGGGGCAGGTTTATGTCTTGCTGATTTAAATCTACAAAGAATGTAAGCATGGCTGAAAAAAAAAGCCAAATGGCTGTTTCCAGCAGACAATGTTTTCCGGTTCCAAGTTAAACTGAAGCACAGCTGCCATCTTTACTGTTGGAAATTCAGTGAACCAAAGATTAGTTTGTTATAAACCATTCAATCAGTGGCACTGTTTTTAACCATTTCTAATATATAATAAATACAATAAATAAAAAGATCAATAAACAATACTCTCTCGGTGATTGATTTTCCTATTATCATACAAGTGGTTGCCATTCCATTTTCTAAAATTAGATTGTATAAATAGTTTCTTTACCACAACTCTATTGTATTTATTTACATAATTTTAAAAATAAATGGATTAACAGCAGCAACAACAACAATGATTGAAAAAAAAAACTAAATTTAATTGTGTTGCATAAATAATTCAGATAAATTTACAGATCAATTAATAATTCAAGTAAATTTACAGAGTGCGTTCTAATTAATAACGACAAATTCCGTAAATTTTACAATTAATTCTGTCCAACTGAATGAATGAAATAACACAATTAGCAATCAATAATATGTGTATAAATATATAGATATATAGATATAGATATATAGATATGTAAAGTAGATATATATGTGGGTGTGTTTATATATGTATGCGTTTATTTGTATGTTGATTGATATATATATATATATATATATATACACACACACATATGTACATACACATGTACACATACATGCACACACAGATACACACGCACATATATATACAGTAATAAGGAAGTGTGATGTCAAAACATCTTGGTACAAGCAGCTAGTTAGCATGAAGTGTATATACAGTTTGTATAGATGACAAATAGCAGATGATACTTGATCAACAAAGTTTGTTAACCAACTTGTTATACATCATCTCCCTTACCAGATTTGATGAGATTTTGATAAGATGGCTGCAACAATGCAACTCATGATTTATCGACAAAGATTGGTAATTATGTGACTATAAATAGTGCAGGGAATGGAGAAGGTAATCCATGCAACATATGTTTCTGAGAAAAACTAAATATGTGTTAAGTAACTTAAAGATGTAACATAAATTCAGAAATGTCAAGCTTTAAGTTATATAAAACATGTTCAACTTACCTTGGAAACATATGTAGTATGGAGTTACCTCCTCCATTCCCTACACCTAACAATATATATATGTATGTATATATATATATATATATATGCATATATACATATGCATACACACACATGCATATGCAGTATAAAGAAATGGAGCAGATCTAATCTGCTGACTGTGTGATGTCCAGTAAAATATGGTGCGCAATAAAATTTCATAAGATAAGAAGCTGTCAAAGACCAAAGACTTTGTATTTAGCAGATGCTCTGGAACAGTTAGCACCATGAGCATCCATGAAGTAAATGCATTCTAATGTTGAAAAGGTTGCCAAGACATGGTTGATAGCTGCTGTAACCTAGGTGAGCTAATTAGCTGTGAAACCTTTGTAGGTAGAGTAAGAATAGTCTGGAAATGCTGTAACAAAGATTGATCTTTCAAAAGTAATAAAGATTAAATTTTTATAAAATATGAATAATTACGCTCCTAGTCTTTTACTGGTTGCAGTCATTGTGTTGCTGCAATATTGGGTCACTGCATTCAAATATTTTTAGTTCATATTTCAGAAAGATATTTTAGTTCATATTTCAGGCCATATTTTATTGGCCCATGTTTGTTGCTTGGCATGAGTGAGTGACAAAAGAGGAGATTTATGGACACATTCCACTGAAGTTTGTTATTTTGGCTTAATGCAGAGTAAGATCTGCTGGACATTGCTCTTGTGCCGAACAAGAGGCCACATACGATGCTATATTTTGAAGGCCACTCAGCTCCATTGATATCATTTGAGAGAGGAAAATAACATGATACCGAGGACCTACAAAAGGTAATGAGTGGGGCTAAGAGATTACTGGTACAGCTTAGTGAAACATATCTCACTTGCAACCCCTTCAAGAATGTTTATTGAATGACAGGCTTCTCATAAAAGGATGCAACTGCAAACCCTATTTTTCAGAAGAATACAGTCAGTCACACATTTGCCCCTGCACGAGCATGCACACACACGCACACACACACACACACAAAATTCCTTCACAAGGAATAGCTGTACCCAGAATTAAGCTCATAAATCCAAACTCACTCATCTCCTCATGAAACTTAAGTAGCAATTGTCTGTGATTAATCCTTTGTAAATACCAGTTCTGAGCTTTCACACAGCATTGCATTCTCTCTCTAATTATTAACTTATTCACTCAGTCATATTTACATATTACTCAACATACATACAAACACACCTACATGCATACATACATTTTCGGTGTTCTGTTGGGTGAGGGATGAGAAGGCTAAGAGGGTGTCTGCGTCTTCTCAGGACCCATGCAGTCCCCTAAAATAAATAGTGAAAATATGGTACAGTCTACCTCAGCTGATTCGCATGTGAATGATGTCTGTTCTTATAAGTACTAATGTCAGTTTGATTGATGAGACTTATAATCATAGATGTTCCAGCTATGATCATCAAGTCTTTTCTTTGTGAAGACTTAGCTGCTATTTCTAATAACTCAAGTAACCATGTAGTCAGAGCCTTTGGTTCTATCTAGTTATATCGCAGGAGAAGGGACTGCTGTTGTTGTTGTTGTTGTTGTTGTTGTTGTTGTTGTTGCTGCTGCTGTTGTTGTTGTTGATGTTGTTAAGTCAAGGTCAGCTCTGATTGAACTGCCTTATGATCAAAAGCAATCCAGGCTTGACCATCCCATCTATTTTTCTACAAAGATGGAACCCAGAACTTCATTGCACAATGTGTCTCTTCCTAAGAAGATAGGGTATGAATTGAGGGGTATTCGGTTGCTATTTCCAGCAAACTGTCTGAATAGATGACAGATTTAGAGACAGACAGACACTAAAATAAAGAGAGAGAGAGAAGATTGTTGAGTGCATTTACTATAGAGGTGTGTGCAACTGCAGGTATTTTATGCATCTGGAGGAGATAGGAGAGGAAGGGGAGAAACAGTGGTGTAAGAGGGAGGGGGAAAGAGAAAGACGTGGTGGGAGAGAGGGAAATGTGTAGGAGAGGAGGAGGAGGAGAGCAGAAAGACGGAGAGGAAGGGAAAGAGGTAGAGAGAGGAGAGAATTCAGCAGTTCAAAATGGTAAAATGACTGAATTGAATTTCCTGAGTAGGGTTGCTGCGTGGGTGGATGTGTGGGTAGTAACCTGAGGTGTGATGGGTGAGAAATGTACTGATTTAAACTTTAACACCCACAACTCACCCCCACCCCCCCATCACATCTCCACC
>NC_069007.1:11846546-11848950 GCF_001194135.2 Octopus bimaculoides
CGCCACCACCATCCCCTTCGCAGATCCGTTGTCGATCGTCGAAGAAGAAATCGAAGAAGAAGCGGCATCTGTGGTGGATGCATTTTGTGGATTAATGGAAAGGCTGATAATTGTCTTCAGAGAACTGGGGTGGATATTGGAGATGGTACGAATAGAGGGTAGACGGTTGTGAGGACGGTGGAGAGTAAAGTGGGAGGATGGAGGCAGAGGGATTAAGAAATGTTTATTTCAGTGTCTCTGTCTGTCTGTCTGTCATCTATTCAGACAGTCTGCTGGAAATAGCAACCAAATACCCCTCAAATCATACCTAGTCTCAGATTAGCCTCACTCAGACATGTGCTCAATGTCAACCCAAATATGACCTTCCTGTCGTCGTCCTCAGTGCAGGTGGCCCAGGTCTGCATTATTCAATGCGTCTTCTCTTTAAGACCATTGGATGTGATTCAAGGAAGATTCGGCTGCTGTTTCTTGTATGTCAAATAACCTCTGCAACAACCACCTCCACTTTTACAACCATCACATTAACCACTCCTACTACCACCTCCACTACAACATCCTCATTCAACCAAATACTAACAGTAAATGCTTTAATAGTGATAAATGAATGACTATTTGATAAGAAAGAACATAAGTTTTATCGTGTGTTGGGAGGGTCATCATGCCAATAATAACACATTCACAGGTTCAATTCCATTTTAGTCAATTGGTTACATACTGAACCAACTAATTAATCAATCGTTTGTTTAACACAGTGTTTCTTAACCTATTCCACCCACCCCTGGGCCCCACTGTAACTTTCCAGAAAAATATATGCCCCACTGGCGATAAGAAAAAAATAACTTTATTTTTAATGTATAATCACAATTATTTAATACAAAGGAACTTACCACTGATTCTTTTATTAAGTACTGAGTACAAAAAAAGTACATTAAAGTTCTATATTTAAGAGATGAAGAATTAAAAAGTGCATAGTGATTAAGGGGAAGGGACCACTTTAATAAGAACCTTGTGCTTGGTGACAATGGAAGATTTCTTTGATTCGAGGAGACACTTTTGTTAGCTTCAGCCATAGCATTAGAATAGTGTTATCTTGTAGCAGACAGGTCTTCACACAGTATACTTGGCTGGAGGGATAGGTTTGGTTGGGCTGGGTAAAGGTGTAGTGCAGTGGTTCTCAACATGAGTCCTTAGGGGTCCATATAAGATTCTGTTGTTAAAATTTGTGTGAAATAAACTGGTTTATACGTCTACAGTACACAAAATATTTTAATTAGTTTTTACACAATTCTTAATGATATTTAATTATAAAAATACAATAAGATTTTTTAAATATCAAATGGCTATGAACATGAATATGCAAAATATGTACATGCAAACATACACATGTGCATGCATGTATGCATGCACACACACACATACATGCATGCACACACATATGCATACATACATATGTGTATGTGGACACACACTGACCCAAACACGTGCACAAACAAACAAAAACAATGTAGCTCGGATAACGAACAGAGTCAATGACTATTGAAAAGGTTGCAAGACACAACGAAAATTTTAGAAAAAAAATCATAAGTAAATGAGTGGAAACTTAACTGGTGTGTGTGTGTTAAATAATAAGGCACTAAAAGAGAATTACTCTCTCCAGATACAACAAAATATGCTTCAACACACAAACTCACATAAAGAATCTAGCAACCAAATCCAAAAACAATACATATATTATATATATGTAAGCAAAAATGCTAGTTCTAAAATTTCTCTAAGAGATCAGCACAGTAGTTGTACTAACAAGTAATGCTCGTAGCCACTTCAACATGGCTGCCCATTTGAACAGACTTTGCTGCGATTTTTTAACCCCAAGAGGACATCTCCTTTAGCTGGTTAACAATGCACAGCTGCATCTGCGATATTGCAAGCAGGGGAGCAAACCCCCACCACCTTTTAGCAACAGGACTATGAGACCAGCTTGGTCTGGGGCTATTTCTGCCTCTTCAGTACTGGACACCTCATCTGCTAGAGATGACAGTAGCTCGCTTGTGCTCACAATATATATAATTTCAAGCGACACACAGTCCCTGATTCTGCAACAAGCAAAGAAGCTAGTTCTAAAATCTCTCTAAGAGATCAACGCAGTAGTTGTACTAACAAGTAATGTTCGTAGCCACTTCAACATGGCTGGTCCTGTCGCTAGACAGGAGTAGGGGGTTATTCTCCTGCTCGCAATATCTCAGATGCAACTGTGCATCATTAACCAGCTTGAGATGTTCTCTTGGGGTTAAAAAATCGCAGTAAAGTCCATTTGAACGGACAGCCATGTTGAAGTGGCCATGACTATTACTTATATAAATCTATCTATATATATGTATGTATATATATATATATATATATATAT
>NC_069007.1:11849829-11851267 GCF_001194135.2 Octopus bimaculoides
GGGGGGGGAGACGAAGGAGACAGGGAAGCGGTAGAAAAAAGAAAGTGGAAGAGAAATAGACAGAGAGAACAGGAGAGAGAGAGAGAGAGAGAGAGAGAGAGAGAGAAAGACGGACTGGCAGAGCACCAAGGAGGAAGTAAGTTGTTTGAGGTTTTCATGAAGAACACGTAATGTCTAGAATATTCTTTGTGAACAGAATGGTTAAGTGGTATGTGAGGGAATGGTTGACTGTGTGACTGTGGGGAGAACACCAGTTCCATCACGGAGTCGGAAATGGTTCTACAGGGTGGATTAATCAATTGGCATTAATCAAGATTATCATTGATCTTACATTCGTGGTAATGGCGGTGGTGGAGGCAGTTGTCAATGTCATAATCATCATTGTCGTTATCATTATTGTTGTTGTTTTTGTTTAACCCTGAATCAACAGTGGTCAAACAGATCAGATCCAGCCATGACCATTCTGTCTGGACAGAAAATATAGAGACACATTATTCACTGTTTTAATTTCTTAAAACAGTAGCATGTAATTTGATAGAGATTTAGCTGCTACCTCCAGTGAGTGGAGTGACCACTTTGTTGTTTAACCCTAGGTACAGTCTTCACTGAGCAGATCTATGATCTGAGGGATTCAATTTAGAACCACCCTGTTCTATTTTTTTTCTAAGGGGCAAGTTCCAGGGCAACATAAGTTCATCTAATATGCTTTTCATTTTTCAAGATGTTTGAGTGTAATTTAAGAGAGATTTAGTTGCTATTTCTAGCAGGTGAAAAACTACACGTGTGTGCATGTACAAATACATACACGCGCACACACAGAGTATAGTTGAAAGTGCTGTTTATCCATGTTCTAGTGTTGAAATCGGTAGAACTTTACTCCTATGGAGCAAGTTATAATACAGTTAACTATAGACATAACATATATGTATATATACATATAATAGCCTAGCTGAGTGTCCTGTCATTGCCAGTTAATTTTCACAATAGAATGCCTTGGCAGACTTTCTGAATAGCACATCCACATATGTTGGATTTTCTCTATTTTGACAGGGATTTTTCAAATTTTTTCTTTTTCACCAGACCTCTGCAAATGATGGGGAGAAGCTTTCTGAAAATTTATGAATGTCCTACCCACCCCACTTCCAGATCGATTTCGTCCATTTTTTTTTTCCTGCACTACACACTTAAAAACAATGGAAAATTCCTTTTCAGTAGAAAAAAAAAATCTTCCAAAATTTATGAATATTTTCAGACCATCTTCCCCAACTCAGTACCGATTTGGGTCAAAGGTTTTTTTTTTTTTTTCCACATTATGCATTTAAAACAATGGGAGAAGCCTTGAAGGTTAAATAAAATATAAATTTTGGAAATCTCCAATCGCCATTACAATCCCCACATCCTTTATTTTCATCACAAAATGAAATGCAATTTAAAAACA
>NC_069007.1:11851456-11855065 GCF_001194135.2 Octopus bimaculoides
ATATATATATATATATATATATATATATATATATATAGAGAGAGAGAGAGAGAGAGAGAAAGAGAGAGAGAGAGAGAGATCTTTTCTGTTGCTGTCACAAATTTTGGAGTTTTAAAATTAAGTGAAAATTTTCCAATTTGGTATATTGGTGTACTTTTTCATGCTGAATCTGAGTTTGTGATTTATTTATTCCAGAGAAATTTTGGAAAAATATTACAGAGTTTTAAAGTTTGATTATTTTTACCCAATCAGAAAACAGGATGTCTAATTAACAGCTGTCATAAAATGAAAGTAAACATTAGAAGACAAGGTTTTAAACAAAATGAAAGCAATGCATGGGAGATAATACATGTACAAAGAGAGTGAACATCAGAGAGTATAGGAAATATATACAGAGATGGATTGATGGTAATAGATACAGAGTGGGAGATTTGTTAATCTAGAACTTGAGTTATTTCTTGGAGCAAGTTCTATTTTTTTTGCTATTTATTTATGGATGACATTCTGGTTTGGATGCAGAATCTGAAAATCATTTTTCTTCAAGATGCACCATTTCAGAGCCTTTCTGGATTAAATACACGTACACTTGCATTTGTATAATAGATGTGTGTGTGTGTTTGTCTTTGTGTGTTTGTCCCTGACAACCGGTGTTGGAGTCTTTACATCCCCATAACTTAGCAGTAAAGAAGCCTATTATATATGTATAAATGAGTAACAAAGATGTATAAGTGTCAATTCATTATAACCATTTTGAGCAACTCCTTTAATTGATCAATGAAAATATTACATCATTACAAAGAAAACCATTCTTATAAGATGACCACATAGACTTCAAGCATAAAGGACAGGTTATATATTTAAACATTTTCATTTCATCAATAAAGAATATTCACAATTTTCACAGTGATTCCACTGGAAAGTATCTTTATATGAAGTACATGGCTGAATGAACAAGAGTGGATTTATTCACTAAGTTGGATCGTAACATCTGCATGAATATCATAAATTCTATGTAGAGTTTGATACTCACCCAATATTGTCTGTGTGTGCAAATTAGTTTGTCCTAACAAGGTGCCTTAATTTAAGTACCTAATTCAACTGAACTTAAATTACATTTTTATATATGTATATATATATATATATACACAGATACAAATATTCTATAATCATAAACATAATTATAATCAGGGGCCAGCTAATTGCTTCACCATGCACTGAATTTAGAAATAGGCATCAAAATGCCTTTTCTGCTACAATAAAGATCTCCCAGACAGTAACACTTTTTTACGTAGGCAAAAAGAAAAAAGTAACAAGTCCACACGACTCAGATTAGCTATATATGTGTTTCGAGATTGGCAGAAAAGGAAGTTTACCTCCTATTTCTAAATTCGGTGTGTGTTGAAGCAATTAGCTGACTCCTGATTATAATTATGTTTATAATTATAAAATATTTGTATAATTTTACCTAAAAAGGTTATTTTGACATACCAAACTACTTGGTAAAATTATTAATTATTAATTAATTAATTTTACCCTTTTATTATTATTGAAATATATATACATATATATACGTATGCATGTATATATGTACGCATGCATGAATATTTGTATGTATGTGTGTTTGTATGTCTGCATGTATGTATGTATGTGTCTTTGTGTTTTCCCCAACACTAATTGACAACTGGTGTTGATTTGTTTACATCCCCATAACTTGGCAATTTGACCAAAAGAGGCTGATAGAACAAGTAGTGGTCTTAGAGAAAGAAGTACTGCATTCAGTTTGTTTGACCACGCCCTTCAAGGCAGTGCCACAGCATGGCTACAGTCTAATGTCTGAAACAAGTAAAAGATAAAAGACTGTACCACTGAAAGGAATCTTTACTATTGCTGCTGTTGTTGTTATTATCTGTGATCTCCAATAATGATGTCAGGTCACCTTGCTGTTATCTCTCTCCATGATGTGGTTTCTCAACATGTCAGAGGGTATATTACTCCACTTTTATTTCCTGCACATGTTCATATCATTTATTTGAGGCTGGTGTCCTGATAACACTTTCTGAATTGCCAATTTAAATGGTCAGAACCATGTTTGTGTTTAACAAATTTAATACAATCAGCATCAAAAAGTTAATGAGAAATAAATATGCAGCAGATAAAATAAATGATATCGATATCTAACATGTGTATGTGAGAATGACTGGTTTCTATTTAGCTTCTGTTTATCAGTTCCGCTTTCAAAGTATTAGTCATTCTGAAGCTATAATAAAAGACCTTACCCCAGCTGCCACACATCAGGAATGAACCTAGAAACCAACGGTCGTGAAGTGAATCCCCTGGACCACACAGCCATGCCTACATCTAATGTGTCAGCTACATAAAAACATTAGATGAATATTTTCAGTATTTTCGCATTTCATTTCATAGATTTTTTTTGGTCAACAACGACCAATGCCGGGTTTCATGGAATTTGGTTTAGAATCTAAAAATACAATTAAATGGAACAGAAATATTAAAAGAATTTAAATTGTAATTTAAAAATACCAATAATTCCATGCTGTCTCAGACATTGTGATTTTCTTAATTTTTTTAGCTCCATTATTGGTTCTAGTAGTTGTTGTTGTTGTTGTTGTGGTTATCATACTCCCAGGTCATCTCTGATTGAACAGAAATAGGATCGATGGTATTCCAACCATAGCCATCCAGTCTTTTTGCGTATCACGTATTGCATTTTTATATGCATCCAGCATCTTTTGAAATGGTTGGTTATGGTTTGAAGGAGGTTAATTTAGTTGTTATTTCTAACAAGTCAACCATTTCCTTCAGCCGCATCTTCACCATCACCATCATCATCATCATCAGCACCACCATCATCGTCATCATTATCATCATCATCATTGTCAATGTTATAATTTTCATTACTTTTGTCATCATCATCATCATCATCGTCATCAGCATCACCACCACCATCATCATCAATGCTTGCCTGATTACTATCCCCTTCGATCTTTCCACCACCACTACCATCACCATCATTATTATCCTCATCACCATCACCACCATCACAGTCAATTTTATCTTTTTCACCATCAGATTTTTGTCATCACCATCATGCTCATCACCAACACGATTCTCTGGATTTTTCTCGTCATCATCATCATTATCACTAACTCTTTCATTGTCATCACCATCACTGTCATCATCATCACTGTAACCATCACTCCAATAATTACTGCCATCACCACCATCTACATTGTCGCTCTACTGCCACCACCATCATTACCATTAGCATTATGATCATTGCTACCACCCCCACCACCCCTTATATTACCACCATCATCCCCTACATCACCACCATTACTCCCTACATCGCTGCCACTACCCCTTACGTCACCATCATTCCCTATGTCACCACCCTCATCCCCTACATCACCAGCATCACTCCTACGTCGCTGCCACCACCACCCCTACAGTGACACCTCCATCCCTACATCATCACCACTACCTACATCACCACCACCACCCCTACATCGCTGCCACACTCCCTACGATACCACCACCACCCCTACATCGCTGCCACACTCCCTACGATACCACCACCACCACCATCCT
>NC_069007.1:11855075-11856757 GCF_001194135.2 Octopus bimaculoides
CCACCACCACCCCTACATCGCTGCCACACTCCCTACAATACCACCACCACCACCATCCTACTATCATCATCATTACCATCACCATCGCTACCATCATCATCATCATATCACCACCATCACCATCATCACCATCTCCATCATCATCACTCTCATCTACAGCCATCAACATGACCCTTCGTGACACACAGACCACAGTGTTCCTTTGATATAATTGTAATATTCACACTAAATCGGAAAAATCTAATTAAAACAAATTAATTTGAAAGGGGGATCTCTCTCCCCTATCTCTCTCTCTACCTTTCTCCCTCTCTACATTCAGAACCACATGGAGAGATAAAAATAAACACACACACGCACACACACACGCACACACACACACACACACACATATATATATATATATATATATATACACATGGATGTATATACATGTACACATGCACACATAAACGCATAAAATATATATGCATGCACACATATGCAACACAAACAAACACATACACTTATATATACATGTTCATATACACATGCACATGCACACACATTACACATATGCATGTAGACACACATACACATAAATACATATATACACAAACATAAATATGCATATACACAGATGAGTTTTAACATTTATATCAACACACAAATGTGAAGATATGCATTGCATTTATATATATATAAATATACACATACATATACATACATATAGATAGATATAGGGTATGATGGGTATATTGTCACCATTTTATACCTTTAATTTCATGCATGCGCATTATTTGTTTTTGATTTTGTCGACTACACAGTATGGGCACTTCTGTGAGAAAAACAGCACCATCACACAATTCATTCTGCTACAAATTTGGTAACGGCATACTATACTGCTTGGCATTCATGCTGAAAGCCCCAGTACAAACATTTCAGAGTGTTTGAGTGTCAATCTGAGGACATGTACTGAGAGTGATAAAAATCAAACATCCAGTCAACATCATGGTGCTTAGAGTGATCACTAGTGAGGGTGACATTATGCCTCCATTCATCTTCCCACATGGCCTCAGGCTCAACACGGAGACCTAAATCAAGTGCCTGGAGGAGATAGTGCTCCCCTGGATCAAGAGGGTGGCTGCTGGAAGACCCTGTGTCCTGGCAACAGGACTCTGCACCATGCCACACAAGCAGGAAAACCCAGTCATGGCTGTCAGACAATTTCTGTGACCACACCACCCCTAAAATCTGGCCACCTAACTCCCCAAACTGCACCCCTCTTGATTATTATGTGTGAAGTGCAGTTGAGCGAGAGACCAACAAAACTCCTTGTAACACCAAAAATGAACTGAAGACAAGGATTATGGCAGCATTCACCAAGTTAAACAAGGAGACTGTCCAGAAGAGTTGCAGGAGATCCCAAAGTCGTTTGGAGGCTGTGTTTGAAGCGAATGGTGATTTTATTGGATAAATTTATTCTTTAGTATTTCAAGAAATTTTTATGTAATTTTGGTAAATATATCTGTTAAAATGAGAGGTTAGTGTTATTTTCATTTTTGCTGTAATTTAGATGACAGTTTATTCACTGCACCCTGTATATTTACATGCATACATATATACACATACATACATATATATACATAGATACATGCATGTATGTATATATATATATATATATATATATATATATATATATATGA
>NC_069007.1:11857121-11861609 GCF_001194135.2 Octopus bimaculoides
GAAAAAACTCACACATATTCTTCAGGCACAAACCACATCTCATAACAAACCAAAATAATTGAATAATAGAAGAAACATGAAAAAATTGAGAAGGCAGTATTTAAGAAAACGCAGACAGTAAACAACGGAAAATGGAAAACAGAAACTAAAATGTTAAAAAATCAAAAGTAAAAAGGTAAAAGAGTTATCGTTCTTAGACCTCAAATGATAAGACTGGAAAGATATCAAGTCAGTCAGGAATAGGTGGAATTTTCCATTTCTTCAAAATATATCTATATCTATATATATGCATGCAACCACTGAAAATTTCTGACCTGGAGTTCAATAGAGAGTTAGGGATCTTAGCTCTGAATAGGATCTGCCCTCTTTCAGCCAAACAAAGTCTACATCTATTCGATCCATTCACATAAGGTATGGATTTCTCAATTATTTTCCATTTAATCACATGCAATGTTTCGTTATCTTTCAAAGTCCATACGTAGCTAACCAACTTAGTAGTTTTACTTTTGTCCCTATGTCCGAAGGAGGCCAAGTGATTGGCATAGCAATTTTAAAATTCACCTTCACATAATCCAAGATAGGTCAATGATGAAATGGTCAAAGAATATTATAGAAGAATTTTTTTAAATATGGTAGCCGAGGATTTCCTCTTACAACAATATCTTCATAGCATACATTTTTGTCAATAATAAGGCATTTGAGAACACATTGTGTGAGAGGATAGAGAAAGATTGTTAATATAAAAATTTAGGGTTTGGCACGAAGTTTTTCCTTGTTCAACTATCAAATATAAATATTTCTTTGGGCCATATCCATCAGTTGAAAATCTTGTAATCAAATCCAGCTGTTTCTCATCATTGTAAATATTTTTTGTGTAATTCTTTAGATTATCAAAGAAATATTAGTTTACATTGGTACCTCTTGTTGTAGGCCTTAACAAACAGCCAATGGAGTTTTCTAGAAGAAATGGCAGTTTAATGCCAGAATAGACAGAAATACCACAGATAGAGTGTCTCTTTGGAATATTCCCTTTGAAATATTTATAAAATTGTTGACCAAGTTTTTGTGAGTCTTTCAATAGCCACAACAATGACAGTAGATTTCTTTTGCCAAGTTGACCGATTCCATCAACCATGTGTGAGGAATAGAATCAAATACCACTTTCTGTAATCAAGCCATATTGTCACAAGGTTTTTGCAGAGTTTTCTTATTTCAACCCACACAGCTTCATTCATCAAAAGTTGTTTGGCAGATCCCTGCCCTCCCTTCCTTCCCCCTACCTGCTCATCAGTCTCTGCCTTCTTGGACACACAATGGTCTTGGAGGAATTGGTTCAGACAGCTTATATAATGTTTAAGAAAACAATACAACTACAGTTTTCTGCCAAGTTAGTGTTTTCATTTTTGGCTACAAGATTTGTGCGTGCCATGGCAAGCCAATTTGTTGTGTCAATTTGGTCTTCCATAGTTCTTTAGAATATACGTGACTTTCTCTATAGTCTGTATGTGTCTGTATGTATGTTTGTATGGATGTATAAGTGTTTGTGTGTATGTATATATGTAATTGTATATGTATATATATATATATATATATGTGTGTGTGTGTGTGTGTGTGTGTACATAAGTGTGCATGCAGGTAAATATATTTATGTATATGTGTGTGTGTATGTAACTAAGTCTTTTATTAATGTATATATACATAAATCTATGAATCATTGTATGTATATATGAATCTATGCTTCAATGTATGTAAAAGTCTCTGCACCAATATATATATATATATATATATAAATATATATATATATATATATATATATATATATATATATATATATATATATATATATATATGAATAATTATGTATGTATGTATGTATGTTATTTTGAGTTTCATAAGATGTTTTCAACCACTTATGGAACCGGAGGTGATGCCGGTTAATACCGGAAACACCCACAGACAACAAGTATTTATTTTTTAAATATAGAAATTGATATAGTATAGCATAATGTAGCACATAATAAATTGTTGTTGTAGTTGTTATTATTTTTGATATTATTATCATTATTGCTCTTAGTTTTGTTGTTATTGCTGTTGTTGTTGGTGGTGGTGGTGCTGCTGTTGTTGTTGTATATTCTTCAGCAATGAAAAGGAGTTTTATTTTTAAGAATTTTCAGCATAGAATTTTACAGCTGTTTTTGTTTTTCTATTTTGGTAACATTATGCGCTCACACACACACACACACACACACACACACTAACGCATATATATTCATACAAACACACATGTATATATTCATATAAACACACACATACATACACACATATTATACTTTTTGTTTCTGCATTATGTTAATTTGTCTTGGAATAAAAGACAGCAGTTCTACAAAGTTTGGTCACTGGAACCTTTGTAAAAAGGATATTTTCTTGTTATGTCGTTAATGGTTCTTCTCAATTAATTAAAGTTGGCTGAATATCGATTTAATTTATTCATGAATGTATAATCACCTACCACCTGTATATACATACACATAAACATATATATACATATATACACTGATATACATACAGACATAGACACGCACTTACACACAGGCAAGCTGTTTAAAGATTTGTGTTCAGAGCACACGCACACACACACACACACACACATATATATATATACACAAACATATTTAGACAGTAACATACACATATACAGGAACACATACAATAACACTGATAGACACCAACAGACATATACATACAGATATACACAGACATGCTGACATATACATACAGATATACACAGACATGCACACACATGCGCACACACGCACACACACTCATGTATACATTACTAAGAAGCATACACACACACTCAAATGCTCATATATACATACAAACACACACACACAAATACTCATATATACATACAGAGAAACATTCACCCACACACAAATACTCATATACATACAGAGAAACACACACAAAAATACTCATATATACATACAAGCACACACACACACACACACACACAAATACTCATATACATACAGAGAAACATACACATGCGCACGCACACATGCATACGCATACATATACCTCATCTAAACGTACAAGTTAATATTGGAAAGTGTTTTTATCCCTTTCAACTGACCTATTTTCCATGATGCAGTCTAATCTTAGGCCGGATATACATGGATATACGGACGGAGCATTCGTTAATGATGTTGCGACCTGATTTTACCACTTCTCTCAATACTCTACTGCCCTC
Organism: Octopus bimaculoides; assembly: GCF_001194135.2. Classification (NCBI taxonomy): domain Eukaryota; kingdom Metazoa; phylum Mollusca; class Cephalopoda; order Octopoda; family Octopodidae; genus Octopus; species Octopus bimaculoides. Next base: position 11,860,375 of record NC_069007.1, read on the forward strand.
TGTGAATCAGGTAACCTAGGTGATGACTGATACAGCATGGGTTCGGTTCTGGTTGTCATCATCATGAATGTATCTTGGACAGTTTAGCTTGATGCCAACGATTCCTCTCCAAGCTTTTATCCAGAAATGTATGCGCCTACCTGAGCCATACCTTGGTCTCAAACACTTGCCTGTTGACCTGAGCAAAAGTTCCTTTGACTTAGTCAGTGACTCCTTTGGAAGCCTTATCCGGAGTCTTTTGCTGACTGGTGCAATGTTTAAACTTGGATTAACTTGGATTAGCCCAAGTGGAGTATGGCGCTTGGAGCGATCGAGTGAAAGATTAAGAGTTGAATGAGGACAAGTGATGCCTGTCGACATTACCATCCCTAACAAGTTGCGATTGCTAGATGCCAAATGTACAATTTCTGTTCATCATCATCACCATCATTATCATCATCATCATGACCATCATCATTTAACATTCATTTTCCATGCTAGCATGGGTCACATAGTTTGATAAGATCCAGTAAGCTGCAGGTCTGTGTCAAGCTCCAATGTCTGCTTCAACATGGTTTTTATGGCTGGATACCCTTCCTAATGCCAACCACTTTACAGAGTGTACTGGGTGCTTTTTTCATTGTTACTAGCACTAGTGAGATTGGCAAGTAACTTGCAAGACAGAAAAGCCACAACTAAGTAGGGCTGGATGAGCATTTGACAGTTGGAGATGGCTTTATGCCAGATGTGGGGAGGCTAAAATATTATAAGAGGAACGAGCACAGCTGTTTTGTGAGAGAGGAGATACATAGCTACCCTGCAGCACATAAGGGTGGGTGAGAGTAGCCGGAAAGGGGTTAAAGATGGTAGCGATGAGGGCATAAGAGAGGATACAGGGAGTGGATCGGGGGTTGGAGTGGGGTGGTTTCCATAAGAGTGTGTGAGGGGACAGTAACTGATGGTTAGAGATTGGAGTAGGAGTTAAGGCAGTGAGTAATAAACATGGGTGGAGTTAGGATGGATGGGAAACATCAGTATGGAAAGAGATAAGGTGAGAGATGTATGTGGAGCTTGACACAGTTCTTCATGTACAGAGCTCAACTCCATACAGCTGATGAAGTGGGTTTGCTCTGTCACCCCCAAAAATTAAGTAATGGGCCACATATATACGTGTATATATATAAATGTATGTGTGTGTATATATTGATATGTGTGTGTATGTATATATATATATATATATATATATATATATATAT
>NC_069007.1:11862278-11862521 GCF_001194135.2 Octopus bimaculoides
TATATATATATATATATATATATATATATATATATATATATATATATATATGTATATGTATGTATGTATATATGAATAAAAGTTATAATGTAGTATTCTTTACATGCATAAATACCTACACATATAAAATACACATACACACACACACTCATATATATATATACACATATATATAAACACATACATATATACATACACACACACACACATATATACATACACACACACACACATACACACACA
>NC_069007.1:11862531-11870511 GCF_001194135.2 Octopus bimaculoides
ACACACATATATATATATATATATATATATATATATATATACATACACATACATATATACATACACATACACATATATATATATATACACTTACACACCTTCATTTATTTATATATTTTGAGGAATGACTATTTTGGAAGCAACCAGAATATTTTTGACTCATGTTACGCAATATATTTCTGAAAAAAAATTAATTAATTACTAACATTCGTTTCTCTTTGTTGTTGTTGCTGTTTTCTTGTTCTTGTTGGTGTTGTTGTTGTTATTGTGTTTGCTGTTGCAGTACCATCAACATCATCATCAACATCATCATCACCTTGCTGTCCTCGTCATCATCATCATCATCATCATTATTTTCATTTCAGTTCTGTTATATTCCATGGGTGGAATGGTTTACATGTCTTTTTTCTTTTATTTATTATTATTATCATTTATTTATTTATTTTTTATAATGCACCACTAACCCACCCCACACACCTTCTTCAATTTATTTCCGCAAATTTGAATGTAAAATTTTTTTAAATTGGAAATAATTACACAACATTGAATAATATTTGAATGTCGTTATGATCTAAATGAGAAGGCCAGCAATAAATTGGTTCTCTCTCTCCAGGCACTGCCCACCCCCACCCCGCTACCGGCTGTGGGGGAGATGTCAGAATATTATTTTAACTTGTAATATTATGAAAGGGTTTTGTAAAGGAATTTTTTTCTTTTGAATTAAATAATTTAGTGACCAGACAGGTAAAAAAAAACTGCCTGTCCCCACCACTTTCCCAATAACGGTGCTAGTGTTGTCTTCTGCTAACAGACAGTTCCATGCCAAATGCTATAACCATTTGATGTGGTCCCATGTGCCAGCAATTGTCCAATATCAAACAAGTATGAGTAGAATGGTTCCACCACTCTCCATGCATCTCAGACATGCATAACTGATGGCACCTCTGTGACCACAGAGGTTTTCTGAAACCAGTAATGTCCTCTGGTATCTCTTCCAGTTCAGGGATTCCTGGAAATTGTCCATTGACCTCTGACCTCAAGTCAAAAGTTTCCTGAAAGTGATTTCTTAGCTGGTCTTCTTTGACACCCAGGGACTCCCTCAAGGATTGTTATAGCTCATATCCACCTGAGTCTTGTGTCATCAACAAATTTCTCTAATCCCTTTTGATACCAAGCTTCCCAAGATCATCCCTGGTTCTATGAAACAGACTTCTTGTTTTAAGATGATTTAAATTAAAATCTTGTCAAAATTACCCATAATGAAAGGGGCTGTTGTCATCACCAACAGTCTGTCCCTTTGTCATTTTTAGAGGAATCTTCTTTATTTACCCCACCTTCAAGAATTTTCCTCTGTTTCTATAAATTTTTTATTCTTCTTGACTTCTGTGAAGTTGAGGAACTCTGCTCATTGAGATCTTTGGCAGACAAAACACCACTAAACATTTCACCCAGCGTGCTAACGTTTCTTCCAGGTCACCACTTTTAAGAAACTCTTTTATTAACAATAAAAATCAAGTAAATTTTGAGTTTGACTTTGGCAGCATTTGAGCTCAGACTGTGAAATTACCCAATGCCTAAAATAACAGCACGGCATTCAGTTAAAGCGCTGCACCATTTCTGCTGTTCTGCCAGCTCAGCGTGTATTGTTAATATCAAATTGTCTGACTAATTTGTTGAAATATCTTCAACAAATTTTCCACAGATGATGTCAAGTAAATTAAGTTATTTCAATTCTTTTGTCGAGTTTTAATCAGTTTAACAATTTATTTATTGTACAACCATCTCACAGAATTCAATTAGAGATTTTGATACACATGTAGGATACACTGTATGTATGTGTGTGTGTTAAATGCAGATGTGTAAGAGTGTGTAGTATATGGATGAAAGTATACATACACTAAATATGTGTGTGTGTGCGTGTGTTTTTAAAAATACGCGAAAACAAATGATCCACACACAGAGTATAAGATAGAGAGGAGAGAGAGAGAGAGATAGACAAACAGATTGATAGATAGATAGACAAACAGATAGATAGATTGATAAATAGATAGACAGATAGATAGACTGGCAGATAGATAGATAGATAGATAGACAGATAGATAGACAGACAGATAGACAGGCAGACAGATAGATAGATAGATAGATAGATAGACAGAGATAGATGGCTAGATAGATAGATAGACAGCTATAGAAAGATAGATAGATAGATAGGCAGACAGATAGATAAATAGATAGACAGAGATTTGTGCAAATACATGTATGTTTTTGTAAATATACATATATGATATATATACTTGTAAATATGTGTGTGTGTGTGTATATATATATTTATATATGGATTCCCCTGAGGAGAAGCAACACCTTATTGGTTAAATTTTGAAATCATATGACAGGGTCTTATCAAATTACTTCATTCAGCAACTTTTATCTCATTGGTGATTTTGTGTGGCTGTTCAAGTTATATTTTTTTAGCTGTTATTTCTAGCAAGTGGAGGTGCTGTTTGAACCCTTATTTATGTATTCTTCCTTTTGGGTTTTTAATTGCTTCAGCCACCTATATTATAACATATTTAATATATCATAATATTGATTTATCGCAGGAGTGGCTGTGTGGTAAGTAGCTTGCTTACCAACCACATGGTTCCAGGTTCAGTCCCACTGTGTGGCACCTTGGGCAAGTGTCTTCCACTATAGCCTCGGGTCGACCAATGCCTTGTGAGTGGATTTGGTAGGCGGAAACTGAAAGAAGCCCGTCGTATATATGCATGTGTTTGTCTATGTTTGTGTGTCTGTGTTTGTCCCCCGTCCATCGCTTGACGACCGATGCTGGTGTGTTTACGTCCCCGTAACTTAGCGGTTTGGCAAAAGAGACCGATAGAATAAGTACTAGGCTTACAAAGAATAAGTCCTGGGGTCGATTTGTTCGACTAAAGGCGGTGCTCCAGCATGGCCGCAGTCAAATGACTGAAACAAGTAAAAGAGAGAGTATATCTTATTGTATGTTTATATATGCTTAAACCGCTTTGAATTTGGCACTCAATGATTATTTTCACTCATGAGCTAATGAGAAGCAAGCCATATCTCTTTAATCTGGAATAATTTGTGGAGGGTCCTGAGGAGAAATGAAACCTTATTGGTTAAATTTCAAAATCATATGATAGAGTCTTATCAAATTATTTCCTTCAACAAGTTTTATCTTGCTGGAGTAAGATGTTGTGACTTGCCACTTGCAATCCCTTTAAACATCTCATGAGGTTAGTGATTTTGTGCGGCTGTTCTTAGTTACATTTTTTAGCTGTTATTTCTAGCAATTGTAGGTACTATTTTGCACCCTTATTTATGTATTTTATTATAACATATTTGATACATCATAATATTGATTTATCATTATAATATCTCATTGTACATATATATATATTATATAAAGCACCCACTACACTCTCGGAGTGGTTGGCGTTAGGAAGGGCATCCAGCTGTAGAAACTCTGCCAGATCAGAGCCTGGTGTAGCCATCTGGTTCACCAGTCCTCAGTCAAATCGTCCAACCCATGCTAGCATGGAAAGCTGATGTTAAACGACGACGACGATATATATACACACACATATATATATATATATGGATGTATGTAATGGTGTATATATTTATGCAAATATGTGTTTTTTATTAATATCTATGAAAATATATGAATGTTTACTTATAAATATGAAGTGAAGTTGTACAGGATGTTGAAAAAGTCTCCCCGCAGTGAATTTTTATTCACCCTGCCCATCACCATGGCACTACTTCAAGAGTTTTATGGTGAACGGATTATTTCGAAGGGACTTTGGCCACCAAGATCACCTGATTTAACACTGCCAGACACTTTTTTCTGGGGAGCAAGTAAAGGATCAGTGTACAAGAATTGCCTGGAAACCATTAAATTCTTACTGCGGAGAGACTCTTTGAACACCCTGTATAAAATCCAGTACCCCCAATTAGTGCTGCTTCATTAAAGCTCTTATTTTATCTTCTTGGTGACGATATTTTCAGTGGTATAGCTCTCTTTGCCTTTCTCTCTCTCTCATCTCTCTTCTTTCTTTCTCTCTCTCATTTTCTCTCTGTTCCCTCTCCCCTCATTCACTCTCACTCTCTCCCTCTCTGGTCTCTCTCCCTGTCTTTCATTCTCTCTCTCTCTGTTGTTCTCTCTCCTCCTCATTCACTCTCTCTCTCTCTTTGTTCTCTCTCCCTGTCTTTCTCTCCCTCTCTGTTGTTCTCTCTCCTCATTCACTCTCATTCTCTCTCTCTCTCTCTCTCTCTCTCTCTCTCTCTCCTGTCTTTCATTCTCTCCCTCTCTGTTCTCTCTCACCCTCATTCACTCTCCCATTCTCTCTTCCTCTCTCTCTCTCTGTTGCTCTCCCTCCCCAGGAACACTATTGGCTTCATAACTCTAAGCCAAAGACAATGAGACAATCCATCCAGTGGATACACCCCCTCCTCACCTTCTCCAAAGAAGGCTAAGGTTGTTTCATCTGCAAGGAAGGTGATGGCCTCAATTTTTTGAGATACAAAAGGCCTTGTGTTTATTGACTATCTTCAAAATGGTCACACGGTCAATGAAGAATACTGTGCCAACTTGCTGAGGCAGTTACGTAAAGCTATCAAGACCAAACACCCAGGAAAACTGGTGAAAGGGGTTTTGTTTCAGGAGGGCAATGCTCCAGCACACAAGCCTTTGGTTTCAATGCCAGCTATGCATAATTGTTGCTTCGCACTGATTGATCACCCTCTCTGTTCTCCTGATTGACCACCTCTGACAATCATCTGTTCCTCAAAATATAAGAAAACTCCTGGCTGGGAACCAGTGTTGCAGTGATGATGATGTCATATCTGCTGTTGATTTCTTCTTTGACCAACAGGACGAAAGCTTCTTCATCAATGGGACCCAAGCACTGCAACACCGATAGAAGAAGTGTGTGGACTGTAAAGGGAACAATGTTGGAAAATGAACCTCCTTTGGTCATATTCCATGAGAGTATCTTCATCAGGCTATGAACTTTTCAGCCGACCCTCGTATCTATATATATGTCTATATATAATATTTATAAACAAAACCCGAAAGGCTTTGTAAGTTACGGCAAGAAAGCTACTATTGGAAAACTCATAGCATAACAATAATAACTGTTAGCGTTGATTTGTGGGTTTGATTCTGGCTGGGGTTAGCCCATGATTTTTCAGTCATTTGTTTGTATTTAAAAAAAATTGTCGCTTTAAATCAAAGAATAAAATATTCTTTTCTACTCTAGGCACAAGGCCTGAAATTTTGGGGGAGGGGGCCAGTCAGTTAGATTGTCCCCAGTATGCAACTGGTACTTAATTTATCGACCCCGAAAGGATGAAAGCCAAAGTCAATCTCAGTGGAATTTGAACTCAGAATGTAAAGACAGACGAAATACTGCTAAGCATTTCGTCTGGCATGCTAACGATTGCATCAGCTCACCACCTTCCGGAGAATAAAATTATTATACAGTTATTCTCTCTCTCTCTCTCTCTCTCTCTCTCTCTCTTTCTCTCTCTCTCTCTCTCTCTCTCTCTCTCTCTCTCCACACACACACATATATATATATATATATATATATAATATATATTTAAGAGGGTGTATATTTATTTACATATGTGTATACATATGTATATATATATGTGATTTAATTAGAGGTTAAATTAGCCTCGTTAAGGGTTGGTATCATCCAATGAATTACTGGTTTAGTAACTAATATTTGTTAGGAATAATAATATTCATAAAACAATAAGTTTTTATACAAATCATGGTTTATAAATCATTCAAAAGAAAGTAAGAAAATGGAAATATAACATTTAATAGAAATTTATTATCAGAGAAAATCAAACATAGTTCCTTACAGCTGTTTTAATTATGCCTAATAGATTAAATAGTAATTAATAAAATCATTATGTTAGGCAAAATCTCTTCAGAGGGGTAGAAAAAAGATATACACTTAAAAACCTAATGGTATATCTTTTTTCTAACCTGCTGAAAGACTTTGCCTAATATAATGATTTTATTAAGTACTATTTAATTTATTAGGCTTAAATGAAACAGCTGTAAGGGACCATGTTTGATTTTTGCTAATAATAAATTTTTATTAAATGCTATATTTCCATTTTCTTTCTTTTGAATGATTATAAGCCATGATATATGTATGATCTACAATTCTCTGTTCAGATGCCAACTTCATTAAACTGTATTATCTATAAATGTGTATGTGTGGACAAGTGTGCATGCTCTTACACACACGTGTGTATGTGTGTGCTAGTGTATCTACAGCTTACTTTTATACAATTCAATACTTGGCAACAGTCACACTGTAGCGACCAAACAGATATGTGTGTGTGTGTGTGTGGGGATGAGGTGAGTGTTGGGAGTTATGTTCTGGTCCTCAGAGGTCAAGAGATTTTCTCACAGATAAGCAATAATTTCACAGATGTCCTAAAGCAAGATGTTCAACTCAACATGACATTTCACAGATTTACCTATTTGCTTCATAGTTTCTTGCATGTACCAATGATAGAGATATTACAATGTTGAAATGTTGACACATTGATTGTTTGACCTTTGACCCTTTTGGCATAGATTGTTGTTTTAAGACACTCGAAAGCCTACTTTAGATCAGAAGGTCACAAGTTCAAACTGCCAACTTCTGTGTTTGTGTAAATTTTATACTGTAGTCGTGATCTGACTAAAGCCTTATAAGTAGATTTTGTAGATGGAAACTGAAAGAAGCCCATCATGTGTGTACATGTGTGTGTGTGCATGTGGGTGTGTGTGTATGCCTGTGAATATGGCTGACCAGGAGACATGCATCAAGAGTACAAACAACAAAAACTATGCAAGCTTAAATGCACTTCTAAATGAAATAAATTTTAAATATCAGGAAGTGTGTTAGGAAATTGAAATTTAGGAACTCAAAAAAAAAAAGGCCAAAAAGAAAATATATTTTAATCAAAAATTCATTGAAATTGTGCCATGTCAAATTAAAAAATAGCAGGAATCAGATCTGCTTCCGAACTTTCATCACAGAAAATCATAGCATAACAATAATAACTGATTTCGTGCCACCTTTGGCATTGTTCCATTCAGACTTCAAGATGTCTGGCATAAAAAATGGTTTTTTCAACACTTATTCTCTACAGACTGTAAGAAAAACATACCAACACATGAACACGAATTCTTTTTTTTTTATTCTTTTATTCTTTTATACGTTTCAGTCCACATACTGTGGCCATGCTGGAGTGCTGCCAGTAGAAGGCTTAGCCACCCCAGCAGAGAATTGAACCCTAGTCTCCTGCATGACAGGTGGAGATACTTACCATTATACTACCAAGGACTGGTTATATATTCATGCAAACATACACATACACACATATTCCTACAAATGCGTATACACGTTTATTTATGTCTCTGCTCACTCACATAGATATGCATACACACACACACACACACACACACATATACACCTGTGATATGTTGCTGCAGCAGCACCAGTTGTTGTAAGAGTTGTATTGATTCTTTTAATTCACCATTAACAATGAAAACAGACTGCATGCCAACCACATGGTCCCGGGTTCAGTCCTACCATGTGTCACCTTGGGCGAGTGTCTTCTACTACAGTCTCTTGTGAGTGATTTTTGTAAACTGAAGGGAACCCATCATGTATATATTTATATATATATATATATATATATATATATATACACACACACACACACACACACATATATATATGCATGTATGTATATATATACACACATATATTTATATATTGACACATACATGCATATATATATATATATGTATATATATATACGCACACATATATGTGTATACATGTACACATACATATACTTATGCAGATATAAACATGCATGTATGTATATGCATATATATATATATACATATATATACATGTATATATATATATATATATA
>NC_069007.1:11870521-11872358 GCF_001194135.2 Octopus bimaculoides
TATATATATATATATATATATATATATATATATATATATACATATATGACCACAGTCCATCACCTGACACAAGTAAAATAAAAACAATAAAATATATACTAAATACCATACAAAGATACATTAGATATCTACAAGATAAATTCATAATTTGATCAATTATATATATATATATGTATATATATAATTTGACAACCAGTGTTGGTTTATTTACATCCTCGTAACTCCACAGATTGGCAAAAGAAACAGAGTAAGGACATAGTTTAAAAAAAAAAAGTGCTGGAGTTTGATTTATTCAACTAATCCTTTCAAGATTATGCTCCAGCTTGGCCAGAATCCAACACCCGACAAAGTAAAGAAAATGATATACTAAATACCATACAAAAATATATTGGACATTTAGATCTTCAGTGTGACCATGTGGATCTTCTGTGTGGACATTTAGATCTAGAGTGTGGCCATGCTTGTGCACCACTTTTAGGAATTTTGGTCAAACTAATTGACCCCAGTACTTGTTTTCTTTCATTATACCTGCTACTCATTATATCTGTCACTTTTGTCAATGAGGACATAAACACACCAACACCGGTTGTCAAGCAGTGGTGGAGGACAAACAGTCACAAAGCCACACGCACATATATATAAGGAAACGAGATAATACAGGAAAAACAATGGTTATGCTATGAACTTCATTATTTATATATATATATATATATATATATATATATATATATATATGTGTGTGTATATATATATATGTATCTATATATATGTGTGTGTGTGTGTATATATATATATATATATTTATATATATATATATACACCTATATATATGCGACAGGCTTCTTTCAGTTCCTCTCTGCCAAATCCACTCACAAGTCTTTGGTCAGGCAAAGGCTATAGCAGAAGACACTTGTCCAAGGTGCCACATAGTGGGAGTGGACCCGAAACTATGTGGCATAGATGCAAGCCTCTTACCACACATCCATTCTTTAGGAATCCCTCTCTGACCAACAGACTGGGTGTGTGTGTGGTGGGGGAGGGCAGTTGGTACCTATGTCAATGTGGGTAGCTGTGTAGTTCTTGAAATAATTTCACAAAGTTTCTTCAGCCCTATTCTAAGAAGTTCCAACTATAGTTGTCTACTGAAGGTCCTTTTATGGGGGTAGGGTCTCAGCTTCCTTCATGTTTAGAACAAGGGTGTGTCATTTTGCTTCAGTCTGTATATTCAATTGCAATGACAATATTGTGTTGTTCAAAGTGGTTTTACCTAGGGCTAAGCAATAATAACAACAGCAACACTGTTAAGTGCCAAATACAGGAGGAAGAAAAAAACGAAATACAAAAATAACAAAAACTACAAAAAATCCTTAAAAGAATAATAAAAGAATTTATCCAACTTTCCAATGGAATATTTCTGCTTTTGACAGTTTGGTCTCTATTTATATCTGTCTGGTTGTTCTAAATGCATATACATACACACATTCATTTATATGTAAATATATGCACGCACATACACACACAATATATGTATGTGTGTGTGTGTATATGTATGTATATACATATATGTATATATGTATGTATATGTTATGTATGTATATATATATATATATATATGTGTATGTATCATCATCATTGTCGTTTAACGTCCGCTTTCCATTCTAGCATTGGTTGGACGATTTGACTGAGGACTGGTGAAACCAGATGGCTACACCAGGCTCCAATCTGATTTGGCAGAGTTTCTACAGCTGGATGCCCTTCCTAACGCCAACCACTCCGATATATATATGTGTGTGTGTATGTGTACATATATATATATATATATATATATATATATATA
>NC_069007.1:11872555-11876267 GCF_001194135.2 Octopus bimaculoides
AAAAATAGATAAACAGTTACCATGGTAGCATACTCTGACTACCTCGATTACCTTATCCCCCCATTTCTCCACAAGAAGTATACCCTCGCCCCTGTCCCCGTCTGTGTTCCCTGCCCAGAAAATCTTGTACCTGTGTTCTTTGCCTGTGAGGAACCTAGCGGAACCTCCTCTGCACCTTACTTCTTGGAGGCAGCAGATATCGACACATCTCCGTTCAAGCATCTCAGCAATCTCAGCAGACCTGCCTTTCAGTGTGCCGATGTTGAGAGTGCCAGTCCTGAGGGTGTGGGAGGTATGGGCCTGTGACACCCTGGAACAGGGGCCAGCAGCGTCAAGTACCTAAACAGAAAGCTCACATATGGCAGAATTCATAAACAAGCAATAGCCTTCAATTCAACTTGCATACACTACACTATCATATTTTTGCACTATATCATCACTATCTTACATAAGAGATAGACCCTAAGTAGGGGTGGGGATAGTGTAAAGCCTTCTTTCTTTCTTTCTCTGAATGTCTTATTAATACTTTGCATGTACCATGTCCTCGCGTTGTTGTTTTTTCTTCTTGTCTTTTTTCTCCATTTTTTTCTATTAATTATACATATATATATATATATATATATATATATATATATATATACACATATCTCTATATATATATATGTATACACATGCACATATATAAGAACACATCCATATATACATACATATAAAGGCATATATATATTTATATACATACATGCACGCATAATTATATCGAAAGGTTTTGTCACATAGGATAAATCCCATTGGTTATAGTCCCACCTACACTTTAAGCTAATACAAATAAACCAGCATCACAGCTTCGTTAATGGTTATTATAAATATGTAATGAATCTTATACAAAATGCTTCATAAACATCTGTCTTGTCTCGGTATGAGACTACAATCTACAGACACAGGACCTTCACCAGCTACAAGAGAAGATCAATCCAACTAGTTTCTTCTTTGGCTGACCAAGGAATTTTTGTAAGTTTGTCTTAAATGCCTATGCTCATATTCAGACCCTTTCTTTAGCCTTTGTTTCATAAGTACTGAGTATTTTAAAACTTTCCCTCCTTAAATCTCAAGTTTTAGGTGTATTGTTTATGACTTCAGCAGTGTGGTAGAGTTCTTAGTTCTGCAAAGGATCTGTGTTCTTTCAGCTATGCATAGCTTACAGTTTTTGGATTTGTTGGCATATGGTGTGGACTTTTCAACTATTTCCCACTTGCCTTGTTTTTAACTTGTTATGCCATGTGGGCATTGTCTGATGATTGCGTGAAGGCACTAGATGTGTTAAAAAATGTCTGAGTTGCTTTCATTGCATGAAACTAATAGCAGCTCAAAAAAATATATATTAGACTTCAAACCCCATATGTGGCTAGCCAACTTAGTGGCTAGTGGCGATTTTTGAAGTTGCCTTCACATAGCCCACTGTAGCTCTTTTTTGCAGTTAATAAGCAGGAAACTAATAATAACTCATATAAACATATATTGTGCTTATTAAATAAGATATATGTTTGTGTATATAAAAATATATTCACAAGAATCGCAGTATCACAAGAATCTCTATGATATGCATGGTTATTGTGACATGGGGCTGTTTGGAAGAAACTCTGACTCTTACATTAACATTCCCTTTGCATCTTTTTCCCAATCTCTCTACTTCTCTTTTGTGTTCTGTTATTCTTTTCCTTGTCTGGATTCTCCCTCTCCATTTCTATTCTTCTCTTCTGCCTCTTGGTCCCCGTAGATGAAATGAAAAAAGGCATTGCCATGGAGGAAGATGCACTGGAAGAGCTACTCTGACTCACGGTGCTTGCAATTGTGAGCAGCGAACTCTGTCCCGATTACGGTGTGTAAGGTTAGGGTTCAGGGGCCAAGAACGCTAGGGGTCTCCCTTGCTACAGGCCTGACCTACTCTGATGGTTGCAAAAAAATGGGAATGTGTATCATATATGATGCAGGGAACCAGGGTAATATGTTCTGTGTATCACATGTTGATATACAAGGCAGGTGTGTGCACGCGTGCACATATGTGTATACATACCATCATCATCATTTAATGTCTGCTGTCCATGCTGGCATGGGTTGGACGGTTTGACCAGGGCTGGTCAGCTAGAAGGCTGCACCAGACTCCAGTCTGATTTGGCATGGATGCCCTTCCTAACATCAGCCACTACGAGAGTATAATGGGTACTTTTACATGCCACTGGCATGGGTGCCAATTTGCGTGACACCAGTATCTGTTATGACTGCGATTTTGCTCGGCTTGATGGGTCTTCTTCTCAAGCATGACATAATGCAAAGGTCTTGGTCATTGCCTCCGTGAGGCCCAACACTTGTAAGGAACTCAGCCACTTTGCCTCCATGAGGCCCAACGCTCGAAAGGAAGATATACATACATACATACATATATATATATAGTGCACTGTTCCATGATGGTAAGATCAACAACAAAGTACTCCACCTGGTGAGAAATAAATATTATTTGATAAACACAATATATATTTTTATGAGCTACTGCTAGTTTCATGCAATAAACTCAAATCGGACATCTTTTAACACATCTGGTGCCTTCGTGCAATCATCAAGCAATGCCCACATGGCATGACACGTTATAAACAGAACAATAGGATGAGAGAAAAAACACGAAAAGGCAAGAAGGAAGTAGATGTAAAATGTGGGAGGTTGAAAAACCAGAAAATGGAAAAGAAATCAGAAAAAAGCTAGAGGTGAGAAAATTAAAGTTATATCTCCTTGACCATAAAGTCATAAGGCTGAAAGGACAGTGGCCTAGAGTCTGCAGTACAACTACTCAGTTCAGAGACGGTGGTACTTTCTAATTCCCCAACAGGAACTTATCCATGTGTTTGCAACTATTGAAAATTTCATATCTGGAATTCAGCAGTGTGGTAGAGTTCTTAGATCTGGAAAGGATCTGTGTTCTTTCAGTTATGCATAGCTTATAATTTTTTGATTTGTTGACATATGGTATGAACTTTTTTCAATTATCTTCCACTTGATTGTATACAGTGTGGCATTAGACTTTAAATCCCCTATGTGGCTAGCCAACTAAGTGGCTTTGCTTTTGTCCCTGTGTCGGAAGGAAGATACGAACGATTTTTTAAGTCGCCTTCACATAGCCCAGTGTAGCTGTTCTTTGCAGGTAATAAGCAGGAAACTAATAGAAGCTCATAAAAATATATATTATGCTTATTAGATTATATATATATGTATATTAAAATATATACATGCATATCTATTTGTATAAATATATAAGTATGTATTCATATGTATACATACATACACATACACATATATATATAAGCTCGCAAGGAATGAAGCCAGTATGCTCCGTTGGATGTGTAATGTCAATGTGAATACCCGTCAGAGTGTAAGTATCTTGAGAGAAAAGCTGAACATTAGAAGCATCAGTTGTGGCGTGCAAGAGAGACGATTGCGCTGGTATGGACATGTGGTGAGAATGGAGGAGGATAGCTGCGTGAAAAAGTGCCACACCCTAACAGTTGAGGGAACCCGTGGAAGAGGTAGGCCCAGGAAGACCTGGGCTGAGGTGGTGAGGCAAGACCTTCGTACATTGGGCCTCACCGAGGCGATGACTACGGACCGAGACCTTTGGAAATGGGCTGTGCGTGAGAAGACCCGGCAAGCCAAGTAAGATCGTTGC
>NC_069007.1:11876971-11878286 GCF_001194135.2 Octopus bimaculoides
AAGAACAGATTTGAAAGGGAGATTTCAGAATGAAATGATGTAAATGTTAAATGGGTGAAAGGTCAAACGAGAACATGACAGCAGGGACACAAGATTTGTTATGAAACAACACCAAAAGAATATAAGAACACACACACACACACACACACACACACACACACACACACACACACACATATATATATGACTTTGTTTTATTTTATTTTATTTTATTAGAATATTAATAATAAGCAAAAACCAATTCAGGGAAAATTTTGTAAAAATATAGAAATAGAAAAAAAAGGACAGAAAATATATATTTTTGAATAATTTTGGAAAAATCTGAGGAAAAACACTCATAAAAGATTAAAAAATATTTAAAAATTGTAAAGAAAAAAATAAAATATTCAAAGAACATGTTTAAAAAAGACAGACATAAACACACAAAAATGTTAGTCTGTAAAACAGGAATAGAAAAAAATAAGATAGGCAAAAACAAGCAAAAAGGAACATTAAAAATTGATATACAAATAAAAGATATAAAAAACAAACATTAGCAAATATAAAACACAAACAAAATAAATTAATGGACACAAACACAAAATAAATTATAAAAAATGGCAAATAGAAAAAAAAATAGAAACGTAAAATATAAAAAAAACACCAACAAAATTTTAAAACATCAATATAATATATTTAAAGAAACTACAACACATAAAATATAAAACAAAAATATAAATGCTAACAAATTTTAGAAACAAATTATAATCAAACAAATCAATATTTATTGTGAGTTTTATTATTTGTTAATATTGATTATGGCCCTGGGGTGCTTTTAACAGAGTCCACTTTGTTGCAAACATCTGGATCTAGGGTCTGGTTGGAGGATAAATTTCTTCCTTTGTGCTACCAGTACCAGAGGTTCAGTTGAGAGTCAGGTTGTTGTCTTTTTCACTTCTGAAAAGAGCTGTTTAACCCTTCAGCATTCAGATATGCTTAACCCTTCAGCATTCAAATATAAGGCTTCTCTATTCACATTGTTTTGAATTAATCATGCATTGTTTCATAGGTTTGAGATTCCGAAATGATTGCACTGCATAACATTTTTTTTGTTTTTGTTTTTTTTGTTTTGTCTTTGGTCAGTAATTGTTGTCTCCTATTTGCTTCTATTTAGAAATCAAAGTAAATGATTTTTATCCCCTTCAAACTTTGCTTTTCTGACCTGGAATTTTCATGAAGAGGA
Source organism: Octopus bimaculoides (assembly GCF_001194135.2). Taxonomy (NCBI): domain Eukaryota; kingdom Metazoa; phylum Mollusca; class Cephalopoda; order Octopoda; family Octopodidae; genus Octopus; species Octopus bimaculoides. Next base: position 11,878,194 of record NC_069007.1, read on the forward strand.
AAAATAGAACTGTTTTACATTTGAATTATTTGATAAAAATGTGAAATGTTCATGAAGATGTGTTACAGAACAAGGTGGTGTTTCTTATGAAAA
>NC_069007.1:11878446-11884403 GCF_001194135.2 Octopus bimaculoides
ATAAATTGCTCCTTTTGCAAGGTTTAATGAAGAGAATTTCCAACTTTTTGAATTAGTCCAATGCCTTGACAAAGAAAGAATTAAGGCGCAGGCATGGCTGTGTGATAAGAAGTTTGTTTCCCAACCACATGGTCCTGGGTTCAGTCCCTCTGTGTGGCACCTTGGGCAAGTGTCTTCTACTATAGCCCCAGGTTGACCAAAGTCTTCGTGAGTGGATATGGCAGACGGAAACTGAAAGAAACCTGTCGTATATAAAAATATGTTGGTAACTCCCTTCGGTTATGTCTGACCATGGGATTGCACCTAGAAAGTTATCCTCTGAGACACAAGTCTGAGCAGTGTTGTTTATGGAAGACCAGCAGTCACCCATGAATATCAGTCTTCCCTCTTCAAACCACCGTTGTTATCCAAGGGAAAGGCAAAGGGGGCTGATACAGCTTGGCACCAGTGATGTCGCAACTCATTTCTACAACTGAGTGAACTGGAGTAATGTGAAATAAAGTGTCTTGCTCAAGAACACAACACACAGCCTGGTCTGGGAATCAAAGTCACAACTTCACAATCGGAAGCTCAATGCTCTAACCACTGAGCCATGTGCCTTCTCAAAAATATGTATATATACTGTACATGTGTATTTGTGTGTTCATGTTTGTTCCCCTACCGCCAACAGCTTGACAATCAGTGTTGTATTTATGTCTTTGTAACTTAGTAGTTCAGCAAAAGAGACTTATGGAATAAGTACTTGATTCCTTCAGCTAAAGTTCTTCAAGGTGCTGCCCCTACATAGCCACAGTCTAATGACTGAAACTATTGAAAAAGACGGTAAAATCTGTTTTGCTTTCTTGTTAATAAAGAGATGGAGTACAAATAAATTTCACTATTTTGTGTGGAGTCTTGGTATTTTTCACTTTAGGAACCACTTTTGTAAGCCCCACATGGACATAATAAGGATGATAGCAAACAATATTGCAAAATGTGCCAACAATAATGAAGGAACAGGAGTGGCTGTGTGGTAAGTAGCTTGCTTACCAACCGGGTTCATCACCACTGCGTGGCACCTTGGGCAAGTGTCTTCTATTATAGCCTCTGGCTGACCAAAGCCTTGTGAGTGGATTTGGTAGACAGAAACTGAAAGAAGCCCGTCATATATATGTATGTGTGTGTATATGTTTGTGTGTCTGTGTTTGTTCCCCCAACATAGCTTGACAACCAATGCTGGTGTGTTTATGTCCCCGTAACTTAGCGGTTCAGCAAAATAGACCGATAGAATAAGTATTAGGCATCTAAAGAATAAGTCCTGCTCGACTAAAGGTGGTGCTCCAGCATGGCCGCAGTCAAATGACTGAAACAAGTAAAAGAGAGAAAGAGCAAAGAATATTTGTCCAAGGAAAATACTGTTGGATTTATTAAATTTTTAGACAATTTCATGAAAATATGTTCTTGAAATGTAAAAGGTTTCAGAAGATTATTGATTTGATGAAATGAGTTGTGATGATTTGGGGTTTGCTGTCCTGGTTGAGCTGAAAGTATTGAGAGTGAACTGCCTAATACCTTCTTATATTGCAAATTGAATCATCCAGCCACATGCAGCAATGGGAGCAGGTGAAACAGAAATAGCAGCTGCAACTACAGCAGCAGGAATAGAATACAACAAAAACAACAACAGCAAAAAGCAATATGAGCCACAATCATGATAATGAGAAAACAGAAATATTTACAAAATTATCAACAGCAGCAACAAACACAAGAGAAACATGGTAAAAAATAAAGCAATATGAATGCCTCTATGCAGTCATATCACCTGCTGCTAGAAATACCAGCCAAATCTCTCTCAAATCACCTTAAAAATAGAAGGATACATAAGATAATATAATCCTAGATAGCCTTAAGAAGGAGGATGGAATGGTCACAACTGGAATGATCTTTGATAGAAAGGTTTGCTCAATAATGTTGATCTGGTGCCAAGCAATACCAACAACAACAATATTGATAACAATTCTCTGAGAAGATGTCAGAATGGTCATAGTTGGAGAGTCCTTTGATAACACTGAGTAACACAATTTTTGTCCTTGGGCAGCAACAGTTATTTCTTATTTGCTGACCCCTAGAAAGTATGAAAAATGGCTAATATTTCCTTCAAATTTTGCTTTTGTTATATTTATTCAAACCCCAAAGAATCCCTCTCAGCACATGGGTATGATGCTCCCCATCTACTCCTGCTCATCATCAGAGATGCACATATTATCAGCCACAAAGAGACATGCTGAAGTAGTTTAGGTCAAGCAACTGACAAGGTAAATCTGTGGTATTGAGCAGAATATTTGCTATAACGATATTTCTGCTTCAGCAACTCTGCACTAAATCTATCTGAAATGTAATGGAAAATAGGTCAGTTTCAAAACATTGATGTCCAAGTCAGAAAAGCAAAGTTTGAAAGGAATAGTAGTCATTTCCTTTAATTTCTAGATAGAAGCGAATAGGAAATAACACTTATTGATCAGAGACAAAAATAAAATAAAATTTTGTTAAACACTGTAATAAGTCTACTCAGCCAGGATTGGCCTGGGGCTAAACAAGAACAACTCGACTACAAAACTTTTACAACAATAACAACTGCAAAAAATAGTTGCAAAATTGAAATCTTGTTATTGATTTCACTAAAACCTGCCTATAACTGCAGATATCGACGGCAGGTTGTGGAGATGGTTGCAGTGTCGCAATAGTCAACAGTGTTGAGAGAGGTTTCATCATAGCCCTGACATCTGCAAGATGTGAGTGCAATTATTGAGTTTTGAATAATGCAAAAATAATAAAAAAATAATTAAAAAGAAAAAATTTATAAGAAATAAAACTTTATTAAAGAAAAAGTGCACTGAATGTGTTCACACTTTTTTTCCAAGCACTACATGACACTCTCCTTTCTGTTCCCATAAACTGCGTAATGCAATAATAATAATAATAGTAATAGTAATAGTAATAATAATAATAATAATAATAATAATAGTAATAATAATAATAATAATAATAATAATAATAATAGTAATGATAATAATAATAATAATAATAATAATAATAATAATAATGATAATAATAATAATAATAATAGTAATAATAATAATAATAATAATAATAGTAATAATAATAATAATAATAGTAATAATAATAATAATAGTAATAGTAATAATAATAATAGTAATAATAATAATAATAATATTAATAATAATAATGATAATGATAATAATAATAATAATAATAATAGTAATAATAATAATAATAGTAATAATAATAATAATAATAATGATAATAATAATAAACAAGAATAACAATAATAATAGTCATAATAATAATAATAGTAATAATAATAACAATAATAATAAAATAGTAATAATAATAATAATGATAACTGTAATAGCAATAGTAGTAGTACTAGTAATAATAATAAACAAGAATAACAATAATAATAGTAATAATAATGATAATATTAACAACAAGAATAATAATAACAATAATAGTGGTGGTGGTGGTGGTGGTGGTAGTAGTAGTAGTAGTAGTAGTAGTAGTAGTAGTAGTAGTAGTAGTAGTAGTAGTGATAATAATAATAATAATCATTAGTATAAGGCTATAGAATTTTTTTTTTTTTTTGAGAGTAAGAGACGGGTACATAGACTATTATATGGAAAGGAAAAGAAATGCTACCTGAGTGCTTCTGTATTTTGTGGAACAGGATGGAAAGACATAAGTTAAAAAGCAAAGATGACTTTGATGGGATGTGAAGAAAAACAAAATGGAAGATGCAAAAAGAACAAGAATTTTGCAAACTATTTCAAATTTCTGTCTCGAATAGGTAGAAGGCTACAAATTTGGAGAGAGGGGGTTAGTCATTTAACCCATTCGTTACCATATTTTTGTTGAGATGCTCTCTGTTTCTTTCAATTAATTTTAAATATAACAAAGAATTTAGTAAAATAACTTAGTTATCATTAAGCTAGTGTTAGGAACATAAATTGTGACTAAGGTTTAATGGAAGATTTTAATTCAGAACTTTTGGAAACAAGACATTTATACTATAGAGGCAGAGGTGGTTTCAGCTGGGTTGGTAATGAAAAGGTTAAATCATGGCTGTTCGAAAACATGCGTCATACAGTCTACCTTTTACTCTGAGCAAGAGGCCCTTTGTCACCAGCAGAGGTAAGAGCTCTCTGAACTTTGCCCAGGCTATTCTTATTCTAGCAGCTACACTTTCAGAGCACCCTCCCCAACTACTAACTTGGTCACCTAGATAGCGGAAGCTTCGTACCACACAGCCACTATGTATCCATATACATGCATATATATTTAGAAAGCAGTCACCATATTTCATTCCATAATGGCCACCTCTGATGAGTGCAGGGTTACCTAAAATGGACTGTTACCTAACACTCCGTTGAACTCCTAGCACGAAACTTATTAGTAAAATCAGCTATAGTCGATATATAATACTGTACACTTCAATTAATATATATATAAAAACATTCGAGCAAGGTCGTTGCCAGTGCCGCTAGACTGGCTCCTGTGCAGGTGGCACGTAAAAAACACCATTTTGAGTGTGGCCATTGCCAGTACCACATGACTGGCCCTCGTGCCTGTAGCACGTAAAAAGCACCCACTACATTCTCAGAGTGGTTGGTGTTAAGAAGGACATCCAGCTGTAGAATCTCTGCCAGATCAGATTGGAGCCTGGTGTAGCCTTCTGGTTCACCAGTCCTCAGTCAAATCGTCCAACCCATGCCAGCATGGAAGGCGGACGTTAGACGATGATGATGATATATATATATATACATACATACATACATCATACATACATACATCATACATACATACATACATACATACATACATACATACATACATACATACATTTCTGAGTTCAAATTCTGCCAAGGTTGTATTAGTTGAATACTGGCGCTGATAAAATTGCCTTTGACCTCTCCCCAGAAATTGCTGGCGTTGTGCCAAAATTTAAAATCAATATTTATATATGCATATATACACACACACAAACATGTACACGTACATATATACATATACATAAGCATGCACACATGTACATGTGTATGTATTATTTTCTAAAGGTTTGTTTTTAGTTTTGCGATGTTTTTTACACCACACTCCATTCTTCATGAAATAATAATAACAACAACAACAACAGCAGCAGCAACAACAGAAGTGGCAGCTGTGATAACGAGTGTAATAATAATTATTTCTTTTTATTATCACAAAGACAAAAAAGGGAAAGGGTGTGGTGCATTTCAGAATAATTATAAGAGGAATGAGAAGAAGAACATTTAGTAATCGATGTAGTAGTAGTAGTAGTAGTAGTAGTAATAATGATGATGATGATGATAATAATAGTAATAATAATGATAACAATAATGATGATGATGGCAATGATGAAGATGTTGATGATGATGATAACTATAATAATTATAATAATAATAACTTAATCTTGAACAGTTTGCATGCTCTCCAGAATGTACTCAGAAAGTAAACTCAATGTAATTCTGAATAATAATAATAAGAAGAAGAACAATTACAACAACAATGGTTAAAACTTTTAATCTCCAATGCTATTTACACTTGAAGACCACCAAAAAACGATTCTAAAGTACTTTTTTCAAGAACTTTCTCAACTATTTTTAGGATTTCTTACCATTTTTCTCCTTCGATGTCTTTAAATGGTTCTGGGTTTTTCTGCTGATTTTTATTTTGTTTGTTTCTTCTTCTTCTTCTTCTTCTTCTTCTTCTTCTTCTTCTTCTTCTTCTTCTTCTTCTTCTTCTTCTTCTTCTTCTTCTTATTCTTCTTCTTCTTCTTCTTCTTCTTCTTCTTCTCCTTCTTCTTCTTCTTCTTCTCTCTCTCTTATTCTCTTTCTTTTGCCAGTCAGTTTTTACCAAAATTGTTCTTCATCACAGCATCCAGT
>NC_069007.1:11885419-11891797 GCF_001194135.2 Octopus bimaculoides
CTGTTTTACTTGTTTTAGTCTTTTGACTGCAGCCATGCTGGCGCACTGTTTTTAGTCAAACAAATTGATCTCGGGACTTATTCTTTGTAAGCCTAGTACTTATTCTATTGATCTCTTTTTGACGAACTGCTAAGGATGCCAGCCCATTGCAGGTTTACTTATTTTTGGTTGCTGAGTGGAGCAGAGCAACTTGAAATGAAGTGTTTTGCTTTGTTAAAAAACACCATTCATTGCCCGGTCTTGGGACCAAAACCTCAATCTTGCGATCATGAGTGCACTGCTTTAACCATTGAGCCATGCACCTCCATGTGTACATATGTGGATGTGTGTATGTATGAGTATATATGTATATGTGTGTGTGTGTGTCGACTGGCTCCTGTGCTGGTGGCATGTCAAAAGTACCCACTACACTCTCAGAGTGGTTGGCGTTAGGAAGCTGTAGAAACCTTGCCAGATCTGATTGGAGTCTGGCGCAACCTACTGGCTTGCCAGTCCTCAGTCAAACTGTCCAACCCATGCCAGCATGGAAAACGGGCGTTAAATGATGATGATGATGATGAGTAAGTTTTGTGAAGATTTTGCAGCTTTAAAAAAAGCATATTACTCTGCCTTAGGTATTCAAGTACAAACCTTTCATCATCTCACACAAGATCCCCTCCTTCAATTTCCTGCTCCCCTCCCAAAAATTATTTTGCCTTGCAAATTACTTGGTGCTGGTGCCATGTAAAAAGCATGCGGTTCACACTGTAAAGTATTTGGCATTTGGAAGGGTATCCAGCTGTAGAAACTATGCCAAAAGGGCATATAAGGCGGCGAGCTGGCCGAATCGTTAGCACGCCAGGCGAAATGCTTAGCGGTATTTCATCTGCCGTTACGTTCTGAGTTCAAATTCCGCCAAGGTCAACTTTGCCTTTCATCCTTTTGGGGTCGATAAATTAAGTACCAGTGACACACTGGGGTTGATGTAATTGACTTAATCCCTTTGTCTGTCCTTGTTTATCCCCTTTATGTTTAGCCCTTTGTGGGCAATAAAGAAATAAGAAACTATGCCAAAACTGGTTTCACCTCTGCTGATACCATGTAAAAGGTACTCAGCCCATTCTATGGGGTGGTTACTGTTAGGAAGGGCATCCAGCCATAAAAAAGAGACCATGCCAAAACAGACACATAAGCCTGGTGTAGTCTTCTTCCTGGTTAGCTCCTGCCAAACTGTCCAATCCACACCAGTATGGAAGGCAGATGTTAAACAATGATCATGATGATGATGATGGTGCTGTAAGCACACATAGAAACACCCACACACAGTTTGCTATTTTTGGTTCTCTCATCCCTGATAGAAACCGACAGCTAATCTACCTCCAAGATGAAATATTGGTAAATTAGGAAACTAATCTCAACTTGGAAAATCACACTGGAACTTTTTCAACCGATTTTATTGTAGCCAACACCAACACCACCACCACTGCCTACAGAACCACTACTACCACCCCTACCACTACCATCGTGATCACTGCCACCACCATCACCACCATCACCCCTAACCCCCATCACAACTATTCCCACCATTGTTGCTGTCACCTTTGCTACTCCCACCACCACCACTACAACTTTTTCTTCAATGTCAAACATTGCAGTATGTCAATGAATGAAAGACGAAGGGATTAATGCTTTCTTCTTTAGATAAGAGTTCAGAACTTCATGTAAAATAAATATAAACAAGGGAGGTAATTTGATGTAAGGGGTTTATTTAACTCTTCAGCAGCCAGATTATTCCACCGACTGTACTTTTTGTTTATTCATTTTGTTTTGAATTAATTATGTGTTAGCTTGTGGCTTCAAGATTTCGATGTTTCTCTTTACTCTTTTACTTGTTGCAGTCATTTACCTGTGGCCATGCTGGAGCATCGCCTTTAGTCGAGCAAATTTCCCCCAGGACTTATTCTTTGTAAGCCTAGTACTTATTCTATCGGTCCCTTTTGCTGAACCACTAAGTTACAGGGACATAAATACACCAGCATCGGTTGTCAAGCGATGTTGGGAGGAGGCAAACACACACACATAAACATATACACACACATACACATATACATATGTGTATATATATATATACGACGGGCTTCTTTCAGTTTCCGTCTACCAAATCCACTCACAAGGCTTTGGTCGGCCCGAGGCTATAGTAGAAAGACACTTGCCCAAGGTGCCACACAATGGGACTGAACCTGGAACCATGTGGTTCGTAAGCAAGCTACTAACCACACAGCCACTTCTATGCCTATGTCTATTTATTTTTAAAAAGACATTGTATGTTAGGTGTGAGAGGTTGGATCTGGCTTATTTGGGCTGTAATGTCTGGTTTTAACCTCTTAGCCTTCAGATTCCTCTGTCAAATGTAATGCTTATTTATTCACATTGTTTTGAATTAATCATTTATTATCTTAGAGCTTCAAGATTTCAATGATATGATTGTTTATCTTTTGAATAATTTTGCATTATCCCAAAGTTAGGAATGATTATTATTGAAAGTTTTTATCTATGGTCTCCCTGAAAATATTTGTTTATTCTTCAGATGGTGCTTTTAAAGTGTATACACTTTAAGACGAAACTGAGGATCGATTCATTAGAATGTTATGCTTTCTGTTTTACCAAATATGAGTTTTAATATATTTATGCAATTAATATGATTATTTATGTAATTATTTTTATCCTTGAAACCACTAAGTTTTAATGCTTCATTGTAAAGAGATGCTTTGTTAAGAGAAGACTCATTAAATGAAATACTGAATGAATATATGTTAATATTTTTTAATTAAATCACGTATAATAACAGAGAGATAATTAGAAGCTATATGTATATTCTAGAACTGTTCATTTCATTTCCAAAATGGACATTATTTATTAGTTTCTAAATCCGACATAATATCTAAGAATTAACAGCGTGGAAGCTAATAAATGTAGTAATCTTTACATAGAAATCATTAAATAATTTTTTTGTGGAAACTCTCTGTTACACATTTATATTACATGTAATAAAAAGCCAGTTATCTCAGTATAATCCACACTATTTATTATGGAATTTATTATGTAATGAATACAATATATATAAAGAATAAGAAGCTAACAAATTGCAGTAGAATCTCAATTACCCATCACCACATCAAAAGAAGTGGAATTATCTTTCTTTACTCATACAGTTTTATCAAAAGAAAATAATGTTCTTCTTTTATAGATAATTATTTTTATATCACGAATCATTGATTGGCATATAATTCGTTTTGAAACCAGTCTTTATTTAGAGCAAAGATTTAGTTACCAAGCGATGAAATACGAGACAGGTACAAAATTGATTTTTCGGACACTGATGGTCCAAAAGCTCTTGTAATCTGCTCTGATTTACACTTATGTACAGGTACCTATATTTCATTTAATTATTTGAATGAAATTTAAATTTAATATTTGTTTAACTTAGAGTGTGTTGACCAAGGTGACCAGCTCTGGTTTGGAAAAAATCATAATCCAATAAGGCCTTGGGACCAAAAATTGTAGAAAATCAATGTTGTACTTGTATTATGAAAGTAAACGTATTTGTAAAACTGTTTCTCTCTATTAAAACAGTAAATGAGTGAAATCTTGCTATTCCATAATGGTAAATCAGTTGTTTTTGTTGAATTTTAAGGATTATTAAATTTAAAATGTTTTTACTAACTAAACCTAATTGACTTTTGGTTGAATTTTTTTAACACATAATAAATTTGGATTACTTAAATCACTGAGTTTGTGGTTCTTATATGTAATATGAGGCCTATATAGAGCTAAGAATTCAATTCTATCATCTATTTTGATTTGCAAACTGTTTGTTTAACTTCTTAATTAATGAAATTAAGGGTTATGTCAATAGATGTTTATAAGTATTAGTAACATTATAAGACAAAAAGAAAATCATAAGTAATACAGCTTTCCACAAAATTATTTTGTGTTGTGTGGACCTTTTTCTGTCTCTCTGTCACACCCCAAGCTTTCATCGTCTGACACAAGATCACCTCTTCCAATGACCCATTCTCTCTCAAAGGATCTTTGTCTTGCAAGTTACTTTGTGACCCTGCTGGCACCATGTAAAAAGCATCCAGTTCACATTGTAAAGTGATTGGCATGTGGAAGAGCATCCAGCTGTAAAAACCATGCCAAAACTGACCTCGCTGTGATTATGCCACATAAAAAAAAGCACTCTGTCCACTCTGCTGGGTGTTTGACTTTAGGAAGGGCATCCAGCTGTAAAATCCTTGCCAAAACAGACAGAGAAGTCTGGTGCAGTCTTCTGCATGGCCTGCTCCTGTCAAACCGTCCAACCCATGCTAGCATGGAAGATGGGCGTTAAGCGATGGTGGTGATGATGATGATGATGGGGACTGTCATACGAATGAATAGACCCAACTTTCCCTTTGCCTGTCATAAAAGGCAAATCCTACTTCAAGTGGTTGAGGGAGGATTTTCACTCCAGCCTCATAAAACCCTCACCAGCAACAACCACCTAAAGAGACCCATGGGGTGAAGGGTTGTTGCGTGAGTTATACAAAGGTGTCATCCGCCAGGAGTAGGGGATCACCAACAAATGGTGGTAGCAGTGATGTATTGTTACGGCACATTCCCCCACACTACTATTACTACTACAAAAATTTTTGTTTTGACTGAGGTGGGACGAAAACACTCTTGGAATGTTGAAAAATCTGTAGATTATGCTTCAGAGTCTGTTGAAAACTTTTAGAGATGTTTTTGAATCTCCCCTTTCTAAATAATTTGTAATGGTTTCACACTGCCCTTGTTCCTTCTGGGGTCAATAAAATAAGTATCATCTCATAAGTATTAGGACTTACTTTCATGAATATTTATCTAGTATTAGTGTTGGTTTAATTGATTAAATCATCCAGTCAGAATGTGTGGCCTTGTGCCTGAATTAAAAATTATTGTTGTTGTTATTATTATTATTGTCATTTCACTTCTCAGAGTTCTCAATTTCATTTGCTCTGGCTAATTCTGTAATAGCGGACAAGTACCTGATGTCAGGGGTCTCACAAGGTCTTCTTCTTCCACAACACTTAACACCCAAGGACCAACCTCAAAATCCTCTCTGTCCCCAATAAAGCAGTTTTCTGAGCATGTTCTACCTTCATGTCAAACCCAATTTTTCCAACTAATTTCTCAAACCTGGTTGTTGTTACATAAATTTATTGATCTTTGCAACATTCTTTCATTATGTTAAAGTGTTTATGTCTTTATTTCCATTGTAAAGTTTGTTTAATGTTTAACAGTCAAACACACAAACATTGTAGCAAACATAACATCATCATCATCCTCATCATCAACATTGTTTAACGTCCACCTTCCATGCTAGCATGGGTTGTAGATTAGTTCTGTTATTAACAGAAGTTAATTAGGATTCTGATATTAATACCAATTAATGTAAATTTTAATATAAATGTAATTCCAATATTAATATAAACTTTTATTATTAATCTAAAAACAATTCCAAAATTAATTTTAAATTAATTCTTATATTAATTAAAAAGTAATTCTAATATTAATTTAAAGTTAGTTCGAAGATTAATTGAAAATTAATTTGAATATTTTATTGAAGTTAACAATCTCTACACACCCCTCTCAGGGGAGTGTAGAGGAAGTGTAAGAGAGGAAAAGGGCAAAGTACCTGGTGTTAGAGGAATATTACAGGTGTGGGTGGGTGACCAACTGCATACCAGCGGAGGTGGACAATTGAGGGGTCACTGGTTGTTCCCTTAGTAAGGCCTATAAAGGGTAAAGGGTAAAGACTCTCCTTCAGTCATTAATGACCATGGGATTGCACCTAGAAAGTTCCTTCTGAGGTACAAGTCTGGGCAAGGGTGTTTATGTAAGACCAGCAGTCGCCCATGTATACCAGCCTGATGTTATCGAAGGGAAAGGCAAAGGGGCCGATACAGCATGTCACCAGTGACGTCGCAACTCATTTCTACAGCTGAGTGAACTGGTGCAAGGTGAAAATGAAGTGTCTTGCTTAAGAACACAACACACAGGCCTATAAAACCCTGGTATTGCAGGAATAAGTAGAAGGAGGCGATCAAGAACAATGAATGTGAAGATTGTCAAAAAACATCTAGAAAAAAAGGGAGCTGGTTTGGGCCGGTAGAGTGTCATTTGGACATAGGTTGGAGTATTTAAATGAGAGTGTCTTAAATAACACCTGGAACATTCTGTGACCCCATGATAAAACATTGACCATATGTCCAGCTATGGATGAAGCTAAGAACCAAATATAGTTCTAATATGGATAAAAAATGAATCCTAATATTAATCTAGATTAAACCCAACTGGAGTGGTGGTGGTGGTGGG
>NC_069007.1:11894553-11900833 GCF_001194135.2 Octopus bimaculoides
AACACTTGTTGTCTACAAATCACTGTTGGTCATTTTGATAAAGTTCTTGGTGAGCCACGGAGGAGGAGGAGGAGGGAAAGAGAGAAGGAAGGGTATAGAGAATGTGTCACAAACTTTTGGCGTACGTCAAGGTTCCATTAAGTCTCCAGTGCTTTTCTTTGTATATTAAGAAATTGCTTGCTGTTACAAGTCATCTTGTGGGGTGAAGGGGGATTAACAGAGGGAAGTTGTGAAAGAGGGAGACCCAGGAAGACATGGGATGAAGTACTGAAGGCCAATCTCAAAATGCTGAACCTGACAGAGGACCGAGATATGTGGCACATTGCTGTACTCAAGAAGACCAAGGTGCCACGCAAAACACATTGGTGTGGGTGCTAGTGCCACATGAAAAAGCACTGGTGATGGTGCCACATAAAAGAAACACCCAATACACTCTGAGAAGTGGCTGGCGTTAGGAAAGGCATCCAGTTATAGAAACCAAGCCAAAACAGGCTATGGAAACCATCAAGTTGTCCAACCAATGCTAGCATGGGAAACAGATTTTAAATGATGAGGATGATGGTGACAACGACGACAACGATGATGATTCTTTAAATGTTCAGCTTATATTCAATATTTTACTTGCAGGTTGCAAACCTCTGTTGTATCCTAGTATGAGGACCTTTTGAACATCATCAGTGGAGACATTCTGTGACAGCACAGATATAAAATTATACAAGTATCCAAACTCACACTCTTTATTTAGACACAAATAACACACAGCCAAACCCACCACTGAGCCTTTTCACTGTTAACTTACATCAAATTATCCCTGTCTCTACTAGTAACAAACTTTTCTTATCTCGACTTTTATTGAATGCTCTCTGTCTCAAGTAACATCAGGTACCTCCTATGGATTTTACACCACCACCAAGTACCTTCAATGTCTTTTGCAGAAGCCACTTTAATGCAGCCATATTTCAGAGAATATGCATTATCTGGTCTTCCGACACCATCAGCTTACATACAAAGATCTGACTCTTATACTGCAAAGTTCTACCAACAGTTTGCTATGCTAGAGGGACATCAAAGAGCATTGTGCAAATAGAAGAAAGTGAGATGTGTTCCAGCAAAGATGATTGAGAAGGATTCTGAGAACAGACAAGGAAGACGACAGAATCAATGGAGACACAGACTAAAGAGATCCAACACAAGTCTAATTGGCAAAGTCGTCATGTAATGAAGATTAAAACTAACAGCTAACATACTTCAGTTATGAAGAACAATGATATTCTAACGCTGCTTTCAAATACACACCACTGATGCTTGAGAAGGATTCTGTGAATGTACTGGCAAGATCACATAACCAATGAAGACATTCTAAAAAGCATGAAGTGAAATCATCCGAGAATGAAGATTGAAACTAGCACACCATATATTTTGGTACTAAAACAGTGTCATTCTAAAACAGATTTTGGTACTATATTTTGGTCATTCTAAAACAGATTTCAAATGGACCCTGTAGGAATGAAGATTTTCTGAAGAGAGCCAACACAACCCATCACTTAACCCATTAGTGCTCCAAATTTTAAATTTAATTAATTACCAAAAATCCCTTTTTATACAAGGGGAAAGATTTTTTTTTTGCTTCCTAACCGTGACCTGAGTGAACACAGCAGATGGAAACCAAGAGAAGCCCGTATATTTATATTTATATTTATGTGCGTGCATCTGTGCTTGTCCCCCTCCCTCCACTACTTGACAACTGGTGTCTGTGTTTATGCCCCCTCAATAGCGGTTCGGCAAAAGATCCGATAGAATTAAGTACCAGGCTTTATTAGTTATACTAAAATTCAAGACGGCGCTCCAGCATGGTACAAGATAATCCTCATGTAGAACAAACTCGGAAAAATTTCCTGAGGGGTTATGAGATACGTAAACCAGTATTCCACCCAATTTTCATTTTTGTATTCGAAAAAAATCATCGAAATGCAAGAAAGCCTACCATATATATATATATATATATATATATATATATATATATATACACACATATATTCAATTAGAGGTTAAATTAGCCTCGTTAAGGGACAGTATCATCCAATGAATTACTGGTTTAATACCTGTATGTGTTGTGAATAATGATATTCATAAAACAATAGGTTTATGTATAAACCATTGTTTATAATCATTCAAAAGGAAAATAAGAAAATGCAAATGTAGCATTTAATAAAAATTTATTATCTGCAAAAATCAGACATAGTCCCTTACAGCTGTTTTAATTAAGCCTAACAGATTGAATAGCAATTATTAAAATCATTATATTAGGCAAAATCTCCTCATTAAATCTCTTCATTATATTAGGCAGAATCTCCTCATTAAATCTCTTCATTATATTAGGCAGAATCTCTTCTGAAGAGATTTTGCCTAATATAATTATTTTAATAATTGCTATTTAATGTATTAGGCTTAATTGAAACAGCTGTAAGGGACTATGTTTGATTTTTGCAGATAATAAATTTTATCAAATGTTATATCTCCATTTTCTTACTTTCTTTTGAATGATTATGAACCAAGATGTGTGTGTGTGTGAAGGTGCATTATGTTGTATTCTTGAGCAAAGCACTTCATTTCACATTGCTCTGCAATCATTTCAACATCTGACAGGTGGCACCCAGTTGCACCTGTACAGATAATGTCGATCTGGTGGAGGGAGTGAGCTTATGTCTACACAAACATTTGTTCACTATAAACAAATCATCTGTGTGGTTGTTCAGTAAGAAATTGTTGAACCCTCATATGTCGTTTAACAAGTGGAGAGTCCATCCATCATATATATATATATATATATATGTATATATATATATATGGCAAAGTGGTTGAGCTCTTTTCGAGTGTTGGGCCTCACGGAGGCAATGACCGAGACCTTTGGCATTATGTCGTGCTTGAGAAGAAGACCCATCAAGCTGAGCAAAATCACAGTCGTGGCAGATTACCAGTGTTACACAAATGGCACCCATTACACACTCAAAGTATTTAGTGCTAGGAAGAGCATCCAGCTGTAGAAAGCATGCCAAATCAGACTGGAGTCTGGTGCAGCCTTCCAGCTTACCAGCCCCAGTCAAGCTGTCCAACCCATGCCAGCATGGACAACAGATGTTAACTAATGATGATGATCATGATATATATATATATATATGAAAGGAAGTACTGGATCTTCCCAGAAACAGCTGTAAGACTCTATCCATAAAATACTTCTTCAACCTTACCTTTACTCTCTTTATCTTTTCGTTTTTATATATTTACATATATATAGATAGATAGATAGATAGATAGATAGATAGATGTATATATGCATGCATGTGTGTTTGAATCTGTTTTCCACCATCATTTGACAACTGGTGTTGGTTTGTTTACATCCCTGAAACTTACATATTCAACAAGAGAGACCAACAGAATAAGTGCCAGACTTAAAGAAATAAATACTTCAAGATGGTGCTCCAGCTTGGTCACAGTCCAGTGACTGAAACAAGTAAAAGAATAAAAGAATACATATTCACGTCCACATATGCACATTACTTAAAACACTACACAGACACACAGACATATATACATAAGCATTGGTGTGGGTGCTGGTACCACGCAAAAAGTACCCAGTTCACGCTGTGGAGTGGATGGCATTAGGAAGGGCATCCAGCCATAGAAACCAAGCCAAAAACAGACTATGGAACCTGATGTGGTCCCTGGCATTGCCAGCTCCTGTCAAGCTGTCCAACTCATGCCAGCATGGAAAACAGACGTTAAACGGTGATGAAGATGATGATGATTTGTGCACGTATATTAATCAAAAGTTCACCTGTCGATTCTCCCCCACCCGTACCCCATTGTTATATATTATTTCTTTGTTCAAATTATTCAAACCATTCTGGCTATTCTCATATCTTTTCTGTTTTCTTCCAAAACCTTTCTCAGAATTCCTTCATCACCAAATTTAAATTTAGTTAAGATAAAATGGTAAAACCATTATCACATAAGCAAATTGGCACCATTCCACTTTGACCTTTCACCAAACCAGATGCCGTATTCTAACATGTTCTTCTGTTGTCAAAATTAGTTTTTCATTTAGCAAAAAAGAATTGGTTTGATGCCAAAATAAAATTGTAATGTTAAAATATTCATCCTGAAATTTAAGGTTTGCAAGATTTTCTATTGAGACAAAGAATTTCTATTGGAAACAATTAATCACTAATGAGATAATCTTCTCTGCTGGCAGAACATTTAAAATTGGTAAAATATAGCACCAGCCTATAATAAACAGTCTTTGACTAACCAATGAGAACACTTCTGATTGCCTGACCTGCCTGCTAGAAATAGCATTTCATATGTCAAATAAGTGCATGTGTTGCTCCAGGGGTTAAGAAGCTTGCTTCTCAACCATGTGGTCTTGAGTTCAAGTTCGACTGTGTGACATCTTGGGCAAGTGTGTTTTACTATAGCTTGAAGTGAGTGGGTTTTGTATAGAGAAACTGAACGAAGACAGTTGTGTGCGTGTGTGTGTGTGTGGACAAATGTATGTGTGTGTGAGTTAGGGTATATGTATGTATGTACTCTTGTCTTGAGATCAAATGATGATTGTAAACGAGCATCACTGCCATACATGTGAGGTTGTTCATGTCCAGTCTTCTGTGAAAACCATGTCTGGCCATGGGGAAATATCGATATTAACTTGTTTGGAAACAGATGAGAGTTGGTGACAGGAAGGGCATCCAGATGCAGAAAATCTGCCTCAGCAAGTTCTGAATGACCTATGCAAGCATAGAAAAGTGGACATTATTCATCATCATCATCGTCTAATACCTGTTGTCCATGCAGGCATGGATTGGATAGCTTGACTGAAAACTGGTAAACTCAGGAGCTGCACCAGGTTCCAACCTGATTTGGCAAGGTTTCTATGGCTGGATGCTCTTCCTGACGCCAACCACTCCAAGAGTGTAATAGGTGCCTCTTATGTGCTGCCGGAATGGGTGCCAGTTAAGAAACACTGGTATCAGCCATGACTATGATCTTACTTGCATAGAACAGCACATCCCATCAGAGTGACACAGTGATACACATATATGAAGCCCAGCATGCCCATCCTGACTACCTGTCTGATAAGGGTACTTCAGGTATAAGCATCACAACCATATCTGTGTGTGATATGGTGATCCCATATCAAGATAAACAGTGCATGACTTTGCATGTGGGGCCTAGTTAGAGTTTTCTTCAGGTTGAATAGCCCATCCAACTCAAAAGTTGGAATATAGGTTGTTTAAGGGTGATGAAAGAAACACTCATGTGCATCCTTTCAGATCACCTTTTCTAAGTCACAACCAGCTCTTGTCCCAACCAGTGCTTGCTTTGTTTCTAGTGTATTGCCTATCCCATAAATTTGTCCTTCCGTTCCTCTCCAAGTTCATTTTCCACTCTTCCTGCATTCATTTGGTGTTAGTGTATCAGCAAATTTCAGTGTGTCAAGGTCTCTTACTTTTGATATTGTGTTACCCTTTACATTTTTAAGGTACCAAACTAGATTGCTTTCTATATTCTTGACACAAGTTTCACCACTTCTTAGTCCTCTACCTCCTTACTTTTTTCCGTCTTGTGGCATCACTTCTTGGGTGGCATTCCCTATGCACTGTCATCATTTCTCGATTTAATAATTCCTGCCCCGTACTGTATACAAGACAGAGCCCACATATTCTTTACCTTGATCTTTTTCCTTCAATTTAGACATTACCAGTCTCACCTGCCTGAGATATTCTTCTTTGAACATCTTCATTTCTTTCTCTTTGATCTTATCCAACTCAAAGACTCCCAGATACTTGTATTTTTCCTCTCTCACTTTCTTAATAATCTGGTCATTCACAAGTTTAGATCCTCTGTTCTTTGTTAGTTTTCCATGTTTCAGGGTTATAATAGCCCATTTTTGATCCCAAACTCCATCCCAGTATCCAAACTAATCAGCTTTATAGTAGATGTTAATGTGTCAATTTCAACCTCATTTATCTCAAATAGCTTTAAATCATCCATGAATAACAGATGATTGATCTTAATACCATCTAGCACGTATCCCATTTCCACTTTTATAAGAACATGAGTCTGGGGGATCATGTAGGTGACAAATAAGAGTGGTGATAAGGTGTCTCCCTGAAATATACCCCTGTATGTTGACAGATCCTAACTGTTCCCCACAGGGAATTAACTCTGCTTCCTGATGGCCAGCAATCTTTCTGTAAAACTATATTCAATGTCTGGTACT
>NC_069007.1:11901016-11902369 GCF_001194135.2 Octopus bimaculoides
GTCCACCCAAGCCATGTATCACTTTTTACAATCTGCAAGGATTGTTTTATCAATCAGAAGTTCATCTTTTCTACCCCTGCTGTTCTTTTGACACCATTTCTGCCATTTCTGCCCTTCCAGTAGAATTTCGTTTTCCTCAAGAAACTTATTCATGGTCTCAGAGATGATCTCAGTCACAAGTGTCCACATTAGTGCAAACAAGATATGAGTCTATAACGATCTACTACAATGCCTTTAGCAGTGTCCTTCCGACAGAGCACAGTCCTACCTGCTGTCATCCATAAAGGTATCTCTGCTTGGTTATTTGACATACCATTTGTTTGAGCTATAATTTGTGCATGTAAAGATGTCAGCTTCTTCAAACGAAAAGCTGAGGATCTCATCAGGACCAAGAGCCTCCTGTTTGAGAATTTATTTGGTTCGCATGCATACCATTAGTATTGTTATTTCAATATCACTTTGCTTCACATTTGTGTTATTCTCCTTCGGTCCCTTCAGCCATTCAGCCATTTTATTACGCTGTAGCTCATTATCCCAGATGTTTGACTGAAATCTTTTGCTTTCTTTTACATTCGGTGTCACTCTTTCTTTCTTACATTTACCCTTGAGGTCTTGGTAAATTCTTTTCAAATCATACTAGAACATTCCATTGATTTTGTATTGTGTTCTTTGATCAGATCTTTTCAGCCTGGATGCCTTGGTCTGCTCTCTTTGTTTCAACTCCTCAATAATGACATGTGTACCTTTCTTCAATGAATTATACTTCTTTTCTCTTTCAAGATGGTTATGCTTCTTTATTTCCCCTCTTTTTACATTCCAAGATGTTAATATGCTTTCTTAATCCATCGATTCTCTAATTCTTCTCTTCTGTCATGGTTCCTGCCCTTTTTTTCCCATTCAATGGATTTACAAATACCATTTTCCTTGCAACAAACACAGACATAGCACCACAAGTTTATTTGTATCAGATACGTTTTCCTTTCTAATATCTTTCAGTACATCGTTCAACATTTTTTTGCTCGTTCATCCAGAGATGTTTCCTCCACCTTCTTCTGTCCCTGTGCTTGGTTCACTTTGCCCTCCTTCAGGATCTCCATGATCTTGCTAATCATCTCCTTATTCTTTTCATTCATCTCCAGGATCACTGACTCGCTTTGAAGCTCATTTTTGTTCATCTCCTTCTTTACTTTTTCATCAGCATCATAATCATCATCCTCAACTGTGACCTCTCTCTGCAGATACAATTCTCCTTATTATTATTATTATTATTATTATTATTATTATTATTATTATTATTATTATTGTGATGGTGATGGTGATGGTGATGGTGGTGGTGGTGGTGGTGGTGATGAT
>NC_069007.1:11902545-11903396 GCF_001194135.2 Octopus bimaculoides
AAGCAGTCCTTGTGGCAAAAATTTGAAATCAATATTATTATTATTATCATTATTCAGTAGTCTTATTTTTATCACATGTTTTTGTTACCCTACTGAGTGCAGCTCTGTGTACTTTGGGCACATACTGTAGTTTGTTTTGGTGCTCTTACTTCCACTGTATCGAAAATGTTTTACATAGGATGGGTGCAGTGCCTAGTAGTACTATTTTCAGTATGTTATATTAGGTCGTCAAATATGAAATTTATAGTAAGGTATAGGGTAAACTTTGACAGCTGCTCATTTTGCACCATTATTATATTTTGACAATCTTTATTTTTGTTAGAAAGCTGACATCTATTTCTTTATTCTAACCCATTTTGTGTTTTATAAAGTATTTATAAATTGTGTTTTGCTATTTCTGTTTAGAGATGAATAAGTAGGAAATTTGTACAGTTTTGAAATATGAGTTCTTTCTTGGAAATACAGTATCACAGACGGCTTGGAATATTAATGGAGTATTTCATTCTAATATTATAACACAGCGGACAGTATCACATTGGTTTGCAAAATTTCGTTCTGGTAACTTTGTCCTCACAAATGAGCAATGCGGTCGACCAGAAACAAAGGCGGATAATGACGAACTGAAAGCCACCATCGAGTCAGATCCATCTCAAAGTGCCCGTGAATTATCATTGTTGTTTGGTGTTAGCAAGCAAACAATATTGACTCACCTGGTTCAAATCGGTAAAGTGAAAAAGTTGGATAAGTGGGTTCCATATGAACTCAATGGAAATCAGAAACAGCAACGTTTGGAAGCCCGCATTATGCTACTTTCTCGTCACAAAAATGAATCATTTTTTAATCGAATTGTA
>NC_069007.1:11903823-11905543 GCF_001194135.2 Octopus bimaculoides
CACCTGACTACCACTTCTGCCAGAATTTGGATAACTTTTTGATAGGAAAACAATTTAATTCCGATGATGCTGTAAAACAGGCCTTCCAAGATTTTATTCACTCTAGATTGCCAGGCTTTTACAGTTCTGGGCTGGACAACCTGACACTGAAATGGCAAAAGTGTGTCGACAATATGGGTGCAAACTTTGATGAATAAAACTATTCCTTGTATTTATAAAACATTTGCAAACTTTTTTTCTTTTCTACAAATTTCATACTTGACAACCTTATATTATTAATTCTGTCTTAAGGCTCCACATTTGAGTTATCTCTATTTGCAGATCTTTATATTTCAAGAGTTCCTCCATTTCTTTTAGAGATACATTATCATCTGTTGGTATTGATACGTTAATTAGATGGCATTGGTTTTTTGGGGTTTTTTTCTTGGTGACAGCTATATCTGGTCTATTGGTCTTGAATTCTTTATCTGTGTGTATTGACATATCCCAGAATATGGTTGCTTTGTCATTTTCTAAGACCTTTTCTGGGATATGCCTATACCATCTTTTTTCTTTTATTCCATAGCGTTGGCGTAGCTTCCAGTGTATATATGTCCCAACACTTCCATGTCTGTGGATATATTCCTCCTTAGCCAGGAGTGGGCAGCCAGAGACAATATGATTTATTGTTACTACCCCATCACTACATATCATTATTATTATTATTATCATTGGCCCTCATAGCCAATAAAAGAAAGTATTATTATTATTATTATTATTATTATTTGATGAAAACTCTCAGCTTATTTTGTTTGGTATGATGGAAAGTGTCAGCTGTCCACAACCAGTATTTGAGACAACTTACTGATTGTCTTAAACTACATACACACACACACATACACACATACACACATACACACACACATATCAGAGGCGACTCCAGGTCCTCAGTGTCACTTGGGCTCCTCACAGATTTTGCATAAGACACATGCTTGTTTGAAGAATTACACATTTTTCCACTTTATTTCTAGTCCCAAACAAATGGCTTACTTTTTTTATATCTAGCACTATGTCATTTTCCATTTGGGTTAAAATAAAGCAAACCTGCAAAACACAACTGATCTTTACACATGGACGCACAGAATAACAGCAATCAAATAACGACAGACATCAGTGATCTGACTCTTGATCGCCTGTATACTTGGTCGCCTGTACTCTTGATCGCCTGTACTCTTGATCGCCTGTACTCTTGACAAGAGATGCCAGTTAGTTTTTTTACACCTACCAGGCACGTTCGTATCAGCCTGAGTTGCTGGTTAAATTTTCGTTCCTTTAAGAATATTGTAGAATGGAAACTTTTCATAGATTAGAATTTAAACCCTCATCTCTATAAAAATTTATTGCTTTAATACATAGAATTTGAATTACTTTTGCCTTTTATGATTATAGATAACAACTTGGGTTGTAACTTCTGAGCCTGAGTCAGACACATGTTAACGATGTCGAGAGAACGTCTGCTACAAATGATATTCGTTGACATAGGGCACCTCTAAGACAACCGCCAGACGTTGAACGAAAATAAATAAACTGCAACCAGGCTCAATTAAAGGAGACTGAGTTATTGGCTGCAATTACATACTTGAAGTCAGTGTTGGCAGAAATTAAATCAGCTTGCAAATACACGTTCGCTTTACTAAATTTATACTTGGGCTAAGTGCCAAACAGCCCGAGTGCCAGAGTC
>NC_069007.1:11905553-11908801 GCF_001194135.2 Octopus bimaculoides
AATTTATACTTGGGCTAAGTGCCAAACAGCCCGAGTGCCAGAGTCACCACTATCGCTAAATCCACAATTTTTTTTTATTCTCTCTCTGACTATATCCACATATTCCATTCTGTCTAAGAGTGTAGGCTCGAAACGTAAAGAATTTTCTCATATTCCCAAGCATCAAACCAATACACCTGCTTGTTGTTTATACACCTCTCTTTATCTTTTGTTTTTTCTGTAAATTTCAACTATATATATTAGAGCCTGATGTAGACTTGCCAGCTCCGGTCTAACTGTCCAACCCATGCCAGCATGGAAAAACAGACATTGGATGATGATGATGATGATGGTGATATAGACATAAATACCTATATACATATGGGAATGTATATTTGTAAATCTAAATCTAAGTAATATCTATATTTATATATACAATGATGGCACTATGCATATCTGTGCGTCTGTGTGTATACACACACATACATACACATGTACATACATGTGTGTGTGTGTATATATATCTATATCTGCATAGATGCCTTTAGTTTTGTATATAAGTATGCATGTGTGTTTGTGTCTGTATACACATCTATAAGTGTGTCTCTGTGTGTGTGTAAATATATGTTAGCTCAGGACCACCACCCCACCCCTGCCACCAATGTTTAATGTTTTCCCCAATCTAAAAATCTATTTCATTCATTACAAATGTTTATTTCAATAGAAATTAATGTTTCACTGGAGATTTTCAACATTAATTGTTCGTATTAATGTTTGTATTGTCATCACCGTCTTCGACTCTGGCATCGTCATCACCGTTGTCATCATGGAAGCCAACAATTCCGACATCTACAATCAAAGATTAAAATATCTCTCTTCTGCCGACGGTAGGTATACCCAAGTGTGTGTGATGGATAACAGCCACCAAACTATCACATGGTCAATGAGGAAACCTTCTAGCTGCTAGAAATAGCAGTCAAATGTTTCCTCCTATCACATTTTATATTTTGTCTTTCATCTTTTACGTGTTTCAGTCATTAGATTGTGGCCATGTTGGGGCACCACCTTGAGGAATTTCCAATCGAATGAATCGACCCTAGTACTCATATTTTTTATTTTTGCTAAGCCCTCTACATATTCTATCAGTCTTTTTTTTTTGCTGAACCACTAAGTTATGGGGATGTAAATACACCAACACTGGTTGTCAAGTAGTGGTGGGGGACAAACACAGACTCAAAGACACACAGAGAAAGATATATATATATATATATATATATATATATATATATATATATAGGCACAGGAGTGGCTGTGTGATAAGTAGCTTGCTTACCAACCACATGGTTATGGGTTCAGTTCCACTGCCTGGCACCCTAGGCAAGTGTCTTCTACTATAGCCTCGGGCCGACTAAAGCCTTGTGAGTGGATTTGGCAGACAGAAACTGAAAGAAGCCCGTTGTATATATATGTGTGTGTCTGTTTTTGTCTTCCACCATTGCTTGACAACTGATGTTGGTTTGTTTACATCCCTGTAACTTAGCGATTCGGCAAAAGAGACTGATAGAATAAATACTAGGCTTATGAAGAATAAGTCCTGGCGTTGATTTGTTTGACTAAAGGTGGTGCTCCAGCATGGCCGCAATGAAATGACTAAAACAAATAAAAGGGAAAAAATACGTATATACGACGGGCTTCTTTCAGTTTCCGTCTACCAAATCCACTTACAAAGCTTTGGTTGGCCCATGGCTACAGTAGAAGACACTTGCCCGAATTGCCACACAGTGGGACTGAACTTGGAACCATGTGATTGAGAAGCAAGTTTCTTACCACACAGCCATGCCTGCTATCTTTTTTAAAAGAAGGTATGGTCACATTGTATAATGTAAGCCAAAATATAATAAAATATATGAAGGGTTAAATGGGATGGTCATGTTCAGAATGTCTCATGCTTTTGGCTTTTTGGATCAACAACAAAATCAATGACAGTAGATTTGTTGGAATGTATAACCAAATACCTTGTGGTATTTATTCTCTCTCTCTACTTTCTGAGTTCAAATCCTGCTGAAGTCTTTTCTCCCTTCAGGGTCAGTAAAATTAAGGACCGGTCCCTGTCAGTGGATTAGTGGACTGTTAGAACAACAGACATGATACCTTATGGTATTTGACCCACCTTTTTCATTTCTGAGTTCAAATCCCATGGTTGGCTTAGTCCATCTCCTAATTTAACCCCCAACCCCTGGTCCCTTTAGTGAAAGCCACTCTCTTTCAAGCACTCAAGCCGGGTCTCCAGTTTGCATAAAGTCCACCTGTTCCTAAGGCTCTGATAAAAGTAAAGGGTGATGGATGCAGGCCCTCACTTCCTGTTTTTGTAGTCAGTTGACCTGTTAGAAACAGCTGTCAAATCACCATAAATCATCCTTTCTGCCATCTTTAGAAAAGTACAAGACACTTATGATGATGGATTCCAAGATACACTATGCCTGACATAAAGAAAATGAAGATGGGGTGCTCATGGTGGGACTGCCTGTGATTGTACATTTTTCTGAATCAAGACTGACCTGGGCTAAACAACCACTGCAAACCAGCTGCAGGGCTTTTAAACAGTTGCTTAACCTGCTAAAAATAGTAGTTAAATCTCCCTCAAATTGCACAGCGCCATCTTAAAGAAAGGAAGAGAACATTTCATAAATTAATCCTAGATACACAATGCCTCACAGAGAATGTTCGATACAAGGAAAGAACGTTTGGAATGATGGTCATGAGCGGAACGTCTTTGATCGTGCCCGTGTTCTCAGTCGGGGTTGACCTGGAGCTTAGCAACGAAACAACTGCAATGGCAGCGAAGATATCAAAGACAATAAGAACCACAGTAACAACCACAACAACATCAAAGACAACAGCAGCATCAACATCAAAGATAACAACAACAACAGCATCAACAACAACAACAGTGCCAGTACCAATATCATGAGTTAGCAATGCAGACATTAATCTCAACATTTCATATATAAATTGTCCTGTGAGAGAAGAGTCGCTTCTAAAGTAAAAAGTCATATTGACTGAAATAGAAATAGATTTTCTATTGTGGAGGGCATTAAAAGATTGGACGGTTGTGGGGGGAGAGGCATTTTCCTCTGAGTGTGCATAATTCTGTGCATTTACTGTATATATTTGTACATCGAAATATATATATGTATTTACATATGTGTGTCTGTGTGTATATATATATATATATATATATATGTGTGTGTGTGTGTGTGTGTATATAT